>NC_046375.1:21725818-21789713 GCF_011125445.2 Fundulus heteroclitus
ATGTTCTTATAGGTTTAATTTTTTACCTGTAAAGACCAGGGGTCTCATTTCAAGAACATCGCAAAGGATCTATACTAAGACTGTACATATGCCCTTAAGCCAAAAATGGCAAGGTACACCTAAAAAATTAAAAATAAATCCAGACTCATAAAAACAATACGCACCACCAGTAAGCAATTTCCCTTGTAAACCATTGCTGCATCTGAATGTTGGCGTACAAGGTTCCGCTTCATGTTCCCTCTACATACCCACATTCAACCATAAATGGTCAATGCAAAGCACCTCAAGAATGCCAATGTGTATTTAAATTAGCTGATCATTGTTATTTTACAGTTAACAATGTCAACTACAATGAGTAGAACAAACAAATGCAGAGCACAGACAATCCAGGTAAAGCACCTTTTGATTTGTTATTAAATGTGTAATCAGAGGTAAAAGCACCGTGGGCTAAGATGTTGTATTTGTGTCCTCATGTCCTCTTGAGCCAGTAGGTGGTGAGAAAGGTTGTGAGTGGGGAGAGTATGGCTAAGGGGGTAATGGGCACTGAGGGTCCGGCTGTCCCCAGCACCAGTGAGGTGCTGAGGACAGCCGGACGAGGAGGGGTGTCCGGAAGAGGATGGATGCTGATGAATGCTGTTCTGCAGAATTGTAGGGAAACAAATCATGAATTGAAAGAAATTAGAAACAGTACATAGCAATTTGTGTGACGATATGTCTGTGATGTCAAACACAATAAAAGAACTTGTTAAAAAAGCGAACATTATTGCCATCTTAAACGTCACATGACATCCTAATAAAGCTGTGCTCCATGTTGAAAATCCTCTTGGATGCTGTCTTCTAGGATGCTGTGGGTCAGAGTCATCATTCTGAAGAGGAGGGAGGCTAGGGGGGAGATGGCTGCCATGCCTCAGTGCCAGATTGTATGACGCATCACACACCTTGAAAGTCTTGCACACTTTCCTCGGATGATATAAGAGTTAATCTGGATGCATCCAAACATTAGGAACCCAATGGTATGCTCCACAGTGCACATGGGTGTGAGTGGTATTAAAGGATGCCTCCTCTGCATCTGGGGGTTAGTAGCCAATCAGAGAGAGGAATGTGATGGTGAGGAAACTTTGATTAAATGTTGCACAGACTGACTTAACTTGGCTTATAGGTCTCTTTTTATTTATTTGAAAGGTATAGTTATGATTCACCAGTGAAAGCATAATAAACCCTGTGGTTTTGAAAGCTTGCGATAAAATCCATATATGATTTAAGTTTGATATGGAGTGAAAGTGAATGTCTGAGAGGAATCATGATGCAGTAAGGTCTCAATTCCTCACCTCTCCATCTGTGTCACCAGTTTTCCCCGTCTCTGAAACAAGCGTACGCATGGGTCAGAGTTTGCATGAGGGACTGCACATTCTCCCATCAAGTTTTTCTTTATAGACCCCAACCTTTGCGTGGAAAGTGACATATGCCAGTTTCAGGCCCTCTTCTGTGTGCCTACAAGCTTTACAAACAAAACCCAAGATCCTAATTTTGGTGTAGCCTCCATTATGTGAAACCTAAGAATAAAAAAAATTTCTGACATGCTTGTCCCTGTTGGGGTCACAAGGGATGCTGGTGCCTATCTCCAGCTGTCAATGGGCAAGAGGCGGGGTACACCCTGAACAGGTCGCCAGTCTATCGCAGACATGATTCAAACCTTTGAAATGTCATGAGCCTTTCAGAAAGTTCTGGTGGACACTACTAACAGTTCAGATATTTAAGTGATTTATTTAAGCTGATAAGCATATAAAACAATCAAGATACTGTCCACACCAGCTGTATACTGTAGGAAAGATGACAAGTATAAAATGTACTACCGAGTGATCACAGGATCCATTTCAATAGGCCGCACCTAGAATAACCTGCAAACAGCCACAGAGGCAAAACAACATGCAAAAAGGAGTGATGATAAAGGGAATATTGAAGTACCTTAAATCCATAAAACCTCATGGTCCCCATCAGACTTTCCTTTCTGTGGTAATATTGTACGCCAGATATTTGCCTCATTTTCAACATTAGAATAAACAGACCATAATATAAGGACAGCTTAACCTAAAGCCTCTGAATTATCAGGGATAGCAAGACTTAATTTGATCTACTTTACGCGAGTAAAAATCTGCAGATGAAGCTAAGACTTTATTCTGAATGTGCAGGAAATTATGAACATATTAGACATGGCAAGACTTATCATTTTCAGAACATCCTGCAAGATTCTCAAATTCTGGCATACAACATCACAATATTCTGACATTTTCTGCTCTGTCTCGTTTTTTTTTTTTTTTCATCATTCGCTGAACACGGAGAAGGTCATTGAAGCTTCTCAGCTCATCTCCCTCCAGTTTTGCTCCAGTCAAAAGTGACTCCCGAGCACCAAGCAATTCTCAGTGCAAACAGTTGGATTTGAGCTTGTGCCAAAGGAAGAGGATGCTCATATCTCCAGATTTAGCTCTCTTTGTTTGCATGTTCTACTGATGTTTGAACTTTATCTGTTGGTAATATTGTAATGTTGAGTTCTCAGTTTGCTACACAGTCAAGATCTTGTCAAAAGAAACCTCTAAATTTTGGGTTTAAATTATTTAAACCCTTTTAGACTCTGGCCTTCACATTTCCTTGAAAAAAATATTGATACACCTTGAAATTTCCCCCCACATTGTTTTCTCATTCCAATCCATACAATTAATGTCTTTTACATTTTGTATTGCTTTTTATAAACATAAATCTGAAAAGGGTATGAAAACTTATATTTGGACCACCTGAGTAAATATTTTGTGCAACTACTAGTTCCTGGAATGTCATTATAAGGCCTTTGGAGTATGTTTCTTCCACCATTGTAGATTTAGAAAAACATTCCCATCCTTTGTTGCAAAAAAAAGAAAAAAACTCAGTCAGACTGAATCTAGATTGTCTGAACCTTGATTTTCTTGCCACAGTTGAATTTGGTCCAAATGTTGAGTAGAACATTCTAACACTTTAACATGTGTTGATCTAAAACAGTCCTGTTTTTTTTTCCAAGACCCGTTATTTTTGGTGTTTCCCTGCTTCACATACACCTCGCTTAGATCAAACTGTGGTTAACAGGATTCTGCAACACTTGATATCTTGGGTGTGACACACTGCACACTCTCATTCACCTGGCTACTTTGGTGAGTATTTGCCGTAATCGATGCATTAGCGATAGAACACGGGATAACTTCAATATTTTTAGATGTCTTACCTCAGAAAACATTACATGTCTAATGAAAAGGTCTGTGCAGTAGTAGCGTCAAGTGCTTTTCCACTTCTCCAATGTACGTACACAACACTGGTGTAATTTCAACTTGTTGCCAGAGGGGGCAGACATGTGCAAAAACTCATCAACTTCCCTTATGTTCCTTTAAATATTTGGATGATGGATTGAACAGAGGTATTTGAGATGTGAGTTTAATGGATCAGAGAAGTTTGGATTTCTACTGAGACCAAATCACATACATGTGAAAACGCAATTGAATTTAGTGTAAACAGATTTTAGTTTATTGTTTGGGGTATCTTTGTAAATCAGCTGAATGAAAATATATGCTACACTTTTAAGATCCTTTTAAGTAAAAAACAATATTTATCTTGTAAATTTGAAAATCATGCCCAATTTCCATTTCACTTCATAGTTATACACAGCTTTGTTTTGCTTCACATACATATCAATAAAGTTCTATAAATGCATAGTAATAATGAGTAAAAGGATGAATACTTCCTCAAGATGCTGTATTCTGACTTAGAAATACAGATTTTCTAATGATTAGTATTTGAGGTCCATACATAAGGTTGCTCTTGCACTCCTTTTGAATAACATTATTTGCTGAGTAAATAAAGCGTAATAGCAGGAAGTAATACTCAGAGAACATTCTGGATCATTAGTTTTATTGTTACACCTGGGTTATGATCTCATGGGGGAAGCATCCCCTCCTCCAGTTTCCAACACAACATTGTGAGAGCAAACCATGACAAATTTGCATACAACTGTAAAATCAGGAGGATAAAATGAAATACAGAGGCCATGCTAACTCTCAGAAGTGATAACATTATCATTATTTTTTTCGAAGTAGTAATGAAGAAAAGAAACTTGACAGGCGGTAAAAAAAAATATTAATCTTTTTTACAAGACTAACACTACAACATTCTCAGGTGCTGTGGTGATAAATACTGTATTAGCACCATTCTCTGGGTTTCTCCTCTGTCTGCATGCTCCTCTTCCTTCGCCTTGACAAGCTTTCAGCACCCTGGACAGCAACAATGAATCAGAGCTGCTGTGACACGAAACATTCCTCCTCTGTGGAAAATGCAATGCGAAGAATTTTTAATGCCCTTAGAGGAGCTGTCAACGGTGCTGTATTCATGAAAGGGCTTCTTGTTAATATTACTTGAAATCTCAAATTTCACACTCCTTCCAATTTGAGCACTTTCCCCCCCCAAAAGCAGTCGGATCACCATTCATGTCTCACACACATGGGCTGAATAGTACAAAGGTTTATTTAATAATGTAGATGAAGTTTTTGCTAATTTGCCTGGAGGGGTTATTTCCTCTGTTGTCTCTACAAATAGAGTGATTTTCCCCTCCTCCACCACGAACTCCCACCCCCCATCCCTCACCCTCCCATCGTGCTGGGTACTCTGTAAGAAGGCGGGTCAGTGTGGGAGAAATCCTGGGGCCCATCAGCAGTTGCGCTGAGTGAGCCGAGCGGAGCGATGAGCGTTCACTGAGCCGGAGGAGAGGAAGACCGCTGCCTTTTCCTCCTTCTACTGCGCTTCAATATTACAATTCTATAAGCATCTGAACCTTTTCACTGAAAAAAAAACTAATGGAATTCTGCTCTGGAATTTTCTGATTTTTTTTTTTTTTTATCGTAATTAATATTTTACACTCGGGCTTCATACATCCGGAGTCGAAAGAGGTAAGAGGAGATAAGAATGGTGGTGTGTTTGTGTTGCGTTTCTTTAAAGAAATAAATCAAATAACATCTCTGCATTAGACATTATATTAGGCTGTGTTGCCGAATACGAAAGTTTTTCTAGCAATGTTGATTTCCTTTTCCGCATATGTGGTGTGGGATTGGGATGGAGTTCGGACAGGATTGCGGATTTAGGCGCAGCGCGAGAAAGCACGGGTCATAGTTTGAAATCCCTAACGCGCAGTTTCGCCTCCAAAGACATGCGCTGCTTGATGGGGAGAAGAAAAAAAAAAACATCTCGGGAGACTGTCAGACTTATCAGAGTGGAATTCCACTATAACAGAGTCGTTTCACGAGGAACGAAAGCTTCGACACGGGAAAGTTTCAGCCGAATGAATCGTGGCTGCTCTGACATACATAAAGCAGAAACTGACTCGAATTGATTTATAAATGGGTTCAATCTGTTGTTGAAATTTTGCATATAGTTTCAAAGAGCAAAAATGATTTGTGCATCCTAGAATCCAGAAGCGGCAGCCAGGCTGCCACCACGCGATAAGCCGAGGGAAAGCTGGAGGAAAAATCGTCGTGATCGGTGCAGTGTTACAGCTTTTTGTCCTGTTAAGTTTCTTTTATTCAGTGGGTCTACCTGAAATTAAGATGCATATGACTAATCCTATTATTGGTTATTACACTTAATTGGTGTTCGGCTTCTTAGTGGCCTCTTATCCAGCTTCATGCTCGACGTGCATCTTTATTTTATAAGGTGAATGATTAATTCAGCTTGCGGCACACATTGTTCGATATTAGGTTCAGTAGAACAAAATATCAGCTGTATTGGGGGGTGGGTATAGTAATGTCCATTTATTTGGTTACGCAAACTGGGTAGAGCTTTCACAAATCACAAACCGTGGCAGGTGTTCCACTCCAGGTTAGACCAGTCCATATTTTGGTTTTCATGCTGGTTCTAATTGTTTTTTCTCAAACAGATCAAATATTTTACGACTCAAAGACTGTGCTTTAGAGGATTTTTTTTTTTCAGGATATTTTCAGATTTGATCAGATTAAGTATTGAAAATTGAAAATTGGAGAGGAGACGAAGTTCAGGACCACGTGTACCGGGAAATCTCGCGATATCAAAGAGAAGCCTGTCTCACGCAGCGTTATCTGACGACATTTAACATTACCTGGCTTTATTATGAGCCCCGGATTTGAACGGGGCTCATTATATGCTTTTATTTTGTTGAAATAAAGGAAGTAGTTATTGAGTTTCCTGTTGCGCGCCAGAGTCAAGTAATGCAGGGATGGATAATAGTTATAAACACATCAAAGAAGCCTCCACTGCTTTTAAATGCATATTGGCTGATTCATAGTTGGTAAAAAATGCTAATTTGCATCTGCTTACTATTAATAGTAAACAAAAACATAGTTATTATATATATATTTCACATTTTTACATTATTTTGGACTGAAATTAAAAACCTCTTGTTCAAAAACTAAATGGCTACTTAAATTGATCAAACCAGACCTCGATAAAAGAACAAAACTGAGGCAAACATTCTTAAAGCACAGATTGAAATTCATGAAACCTTTTTTCTTTTTGTCAAAACAATTATTTTTAATGTAATATATGTAATATGTTTTTAATGTATATATTTGATGTAATTAGGCAGGTATAAAAACCGTGTCAAGTTTGCAATAATTTAATTTAAGTCCTCTTGTGAAATGGTTTTATCAGTACACCTATATGAAACTGAACAAACTGAATTTTCTTTATAGGAGCATAGTGCAAGTTGTAGTGTTTTTGCACAAGTGTGCCCTCTCTGGCAAATATTTTAAATGACACCAGTGTTGTGTACATAAATGGGAGAAGAGAAAAAGCATTTTCTGCTGTGACTGCACAGGTGTTTTGTTCAGAAGCGCGATGTCTTCTGAGATAAGACAGCTATAGATACTGAAGTTAGCCCGTGTCTTCTGGCTAAAGTGGATTTGGCCCGAATCACTCTCTCATGAGCTGACTAATGGAGCCTAAGAGGCCACTACGGTACATAGCTAATTATACACGTCGGGCAATTGTAACAGCATGTATGGGAAAGAAGATAAATCATATTTAACTTCAAAACTTGCACCAAGCACCGTTAAGTTTTGCTTCAGTAGGAAACTGACGCAGATGCTAACTTTTGTGTTTTTAGCTGCTAACATTAGACTAGTCACGGTATTCCCAACATTATTACAAATTGGTTTATCTTCTCTGTCATGGTTTTTGGTTTTCTGCTTGGAACACAAAATTGTCACAATCCTTAGTTGTTTGAGTTCTTGGGTTTCTTTATTCCTCTGCTCCTTTGTTGTTTACGTTGTCCTGTTGCTGCATTCAACGTACATTACTTCTGTTAGATTTCATCCATGTGTTTTTCTCCTCAGTTCTTGTTTTTACACTCCTCGCCTCCTCTGTCTTTATTAGTTTTAGCTGTTTCTCATCTCCACCTGATTGCTCACACCATGTCCTTTATCATACCTCCCTTCAGTATATTGCTGGTTTTCTTAGTTCTTTGCTGGTTTCATGCTTCCTGTTGCCCCACTGCTTTGCCCGATGTTCTGTTGTTCTTCCTACTGGTTTGTATTCCTATCCTGTTCTCCATTTGTGATGATTGTGCCTGCTGTAAGCTGTTTTTGATTTCAACAATAATATCCTGTGTTTGCCATTTTGTCTGCACTTGTGTTCTTCACAAACCTACACAACCTGACAAAAAAGTTAACACTCTAAAGATTTATAAGTGCTCTTTGTTACCCGGATCTTGGTTTTGTATAAGAAAATTGATAAACCCAGATCACTAAAAAAAAAAAAAAAATTATAAATAAAATAAAGGTGTGGTTGGGTAAGACTGAATGGATCACCTCCAAATAAACATAATTCGCTTACATTGATTTTGTGAATCCAGCGTATTTCGTTATAGCCTATGCAGTTATGTTCATATCTTACAATAGTGCGCTCCCTTAGTTTGTCTAACCAGTGGACTAATAGGCTCGGACCCATGTCGTACATTTGTGTCTGCTGTGACTGATGTCAGATTAAATCGTTGCTCCAGGCTGAAGCTTGTGATAGACAGGAAGCTCAGCAAGAAACAGAGGGGGAAGTAGGGGCAGGCACTGGGGGTGGTCTCCTGTGCGTCGCGGGCGGCTCGGCTGCATTACAAAACATGTCAATAAATCTGCTGCAGTCCCAATGCATCATTTATTGCCACTGTGTGACAATACTCATGCAGGTCATCTCATATCCTTGTGCTATTTAATAATTCAATGTGTATATCCAGAAAAATATGTTCCTATGCTAGCAGAGTTATGACAGGACAAACTAGCTACCATCACAGGGAATTGGGTATGACAAAAAAGGGCAGCAATGCCAATGCAGAAATTATGTTATTTTTTTCCAACAAAAAAAGAAATAAAACAAAGGAACAGAATCAAATTTCTGTTTAATCAGGAATGCATTTTTCTCTTTAAACTGGATGAAATATTTTTAATCATAACAGCTCATTTCTGCCCTTCACAGTGACGAGGTTAACTAAAGGGCATCTTTCATAACAACCCTGTAATAGTAAGTGTCAGTAAAATATGTCATGTTCAGTTGGCTTGTAACCACATTACAGCTTGTTTGTCTCAGCCTGTAGGCTGAGACAACCAAGACACATTTTATGACATTACAGCCACAAAACTGTGTATTTTATTGGGATATGAGGGGCTTGACCAATAAAAAGTAATGCATTGTTAGGAAGTGAAAAATATGAAATTGTTTTCAGTTAAATTAAAGTGTGCATCTCACCTTATTCTGGTATTCCCAAATTAAACCCAACATAAACGATTGCTTCATGAAGTCACCTGTTTAGTCAATAGAGTCCGCCTATATATGACTTAATCTCACCATAAATTTACACTAGAAGTGTGTATGCACAGCCAGCATGCAGAAACTAACAAGGAACATGCACACACATTGTCGTTATGTGAACGCGTCAGAATGATTGGCATGTGGGACAACCAATAAGGCAATACCCCAGGAACTTGAGGAACAGAGAGGGGTTAGGAAAGGACCAAAACTCTGACAAATCCCTGCTCTTCGGTGCGAATGCCAGTGATTGGTCAGAGGGTTAGGGTTTTTACAGGCCTGCAGCTCCCACAGAGATCGAATTTTTTAATCTCCTTGTTCCGAATACATAATGTATTTTATCAAGCATTACAAAAAGTGTTTCTGAACAGAATTACCAACTATAGCTTTAATATCTAGAGGTTTTGTGAGATTTCCCATCTGACACCTGAAAGTTCCTGAGTGAAATCTGTTTGTGTGTGGTGTGTTTAGCTTGCTGACCGGACACCACACATTGTACGAGCAAACCTGTCATAGCTCTCTATTGTTATGTGTGGTTTCTCTCAGGTTTTGAAAATCAGATGACAATTTTAAAATTTTGCACTGTGAACAAGGCATTAGAAGATAATGCTAACAGAACAGCTCCTAATTGGGCACTCCACAAAGTTGTCATTTATTGAAGAGGACCAAAAATAAATGCCTTAATGAAAGAAAGCCGAAAAAAAAACACAGCCTCCCCATGATGAAACATGATGATGGCAAAGAGGCAAACCCCAAAAGACTTGCAGCCATAACTGCAGCAAACGTTTGTTCTACAAAGTATTGACTTGAGGGCTGAACACAAATTTGTGCCACACATTTCAGACTTTTTTTTTGCAATTTCAATAACCTTGCATCATTTCCTTACATGTTACAACCACGCACAACATTGTTTTGATTTATGTGAAATCCCAAAAAGTAAGTAATTGTTTTTTTTCATGACAAAACATGAAATGTTTAAGGTCGTAGGATAAGGTATACACAAAGAGCTCTTCTCCAGTGTTTAATCTGAGAGAAAAAAAATATAACACACCAGATCCATAAAATAATGCCGTAAAGGGACACCCGAAAGCCCAGTCGGGCATTACACACTATGAGTCTTGTCAACTGAACAGAGGCCTGGCTTGTTAGCGTACCGAACTCCCATCTCAGATTTCATACAAGCTTTGCCTATTCAAGAGACCAAGCAACTAATCCTACAATCCCCATCTACATACTCCATCCTTGCTTTGTAATTATAGTGGGTCGGACCAACATGGTGGTGCTGAGGGGTATTTTTCCAAACGGAACCTTTTAACCTCTCGTCCATTCTCTTTAAGACAAAGACAATCATCCATCTAAGCAACCCAGCGTTGTCAGAGACAGAACTGCACTAGCACACACATGCGAGTACACGCAGTGCATTAGCATAGGTATCGGTTACCTGAATTCAATAGCTCGCCTGCTGCAGCAAGATTAACTATTCAGGGCAGGTGGTTAAAGGGCCTATTGTGTGTCTTGGTTCTGTGCTGCTGTCATGATTGGACAATGCATTTGTCTGGCTGGCAGCCCACTGCCAAAACAATTGCAAGGGCAAAGGGATGGACGAGTACACACATATATAAGGTTTCACCTTGTATATCATTTGTAGCTCTGTTGAGCAAAATTAAAAATAAGGGTATGAGATGATGTGTAGGAAGCAAAGGCTATGCCCTAGCTGATATTCTTTAACTGCCATCCCTCGGTAATTGGAATAACTTGGGTATTTATTTACCAGAGGAAAGAGTGGGATTCAAATATGAAATGTTCCCCAATCCTCATATCTTCCTGGATCTCTGTTTGTGATTGTAATCCCTCAAAGACATGCAAATGAGAGAAAGGGAGAGAGAAAGAGTGGTGGTGGATAATTAGCCATATTAATCAGAATCCCAGCAGGCCCTAAGAGATAGTAGCCCAACATTTCAAGCTGAACACGTACCCGGCTTAAACTCAATGGATTTCCAGTGGTCATGGAATCAACTGCATAGGTCTCCAAGATTAATTTATTTGTTCATGTCTCTCTTAGGTAAGCTAATCAAGAAATCAGATCTCAAATAAAGCTGAAAACTCCTGGGTGGTCTTCAGTTGAAGGGAGTAATTGGTTGAGATGACACCTTGCGTTAAATGCTTACGGCATCTTAATGGATGTTATTAGTGGTTGCTTTTATAGCAGGCATTAAAGAGGCAGATATACATTGGATGGGGTTTGCTCTATGTTCTATGTCTTACCCACAGGGATGACGTGCCTTCTCTGTTCTTCCCCTAAATGTAATTTTTTTTTATTATGACTACACAATAGTACGTTGGGGCTGAATCGATGCTTCCTGCATGCATTACACATAATCTATTTGTTACAAAAATATTCATTCCTTTGGGAGTAGCATTGAACTTGAAAATAGAGTATTTCTGCTCAAGGAGATGTATTCATAAGCTGTTATTTTATTTTTTTCCCCCACCAGGTCTGTCCAAGGTGTCTTTTAAAGCTGAGTACCAATCATGGAGCATGAAACCGGGCCAACACTGATTGTTACAAGCTTCAATCCAGGAAGTCGTCTCAAAGACCTAACCTTAAATCACCAGATGAGGTTCTGAAATCACTGACAGAGCGCTCGAAGGATCGGCTTCATCATCACACTTTCACCTATTTGCTTTGTGTGGAAAGAGGATATTTTTTTCTATCCCGCCATAGATTGGCAGACAAGATTAGATTAAATCTATTGTCAAGATTACATCTACCATTTAACAAATGCAAAATAAAACTATTTCACTGTCTTCATAGATCAATGATCTACACGGAATATAAGACTCAGTAGCCAAACGCTGGAGCTGAACTGTAATCAAATGCTTTTATCGCTTTGAGGATCTATCCCAAATTCCATCCCTTCTTTTGTGCACCCTGTTGCTCTCCACCATGAATCCAAACAGCCTTCCTGGGCATTTTCTTATGCTGCTATGTTCCCTGCTCAGCCTAAGCGCAGGCCTGGAGTTTACTGGTTCTGAAGGCCAGTGGGCTCGCTACGTGCGCTGGGACGCCAGCTCCAGAAGTGACCTGACATTTCAGTTCAAGACCTCGCAATCGGAAGGCCTGCTGCTCTACTTCGACGACGGCGGATACTGCGACTTCCTGCTGCTCGCCTTGTCCGAGGGCAAGCTGCAGCTCCACGTCAGCATCGATTGTGCTGAGACCACCATCACCTCTGACAAGCTGGTCAACGACAGCCGCTGGCACTTTGCCGCCATTAACAGGGAGAACTTGTGGACCGGCCTGGCCGTGGACGGTCAAAGCAAGACGGGAGAGGTGCGGCCCCAGCGACAGTTCATGAAGATCATCAGTGACCTCTTTCTCGGGGGGCTCCCAAGGGATATCCGCACATCCGCCATCACCCTGCCCTCTGTCCGCGAGCTTCCACCATTCAAAGGAATTATCACCAACCTCAGCTATGGGAGTAAGTTGCCCACTTTGGTCAATAGCCAGAAAGTTCGGCTGGAGATGATGGGCCTTTGCACGGAGAACCCCTGTGAGAATGGTGGGATCTGCTCACTGGCAGATGGAGAAGTCTACTGTGACTGCTCCAAAACTGGATATGTAGGTCGATACTGCACGGAAGGTAAGAGGGCTGGCTTCGCTCTTTTCTGTGTCAAGCAATAAATATTGATTAAGGATGTTAAAAAATTCAAAGGGGTTTTCTTTCAAATATAGAACCGACCTAACACCAAGTTTGTGATTTTTTTTCAGGTTCAAAGAGAAAAAATGTATTATTATTCAATTTTTTTTTTCAAATGCTGTTAAAACCATTGCTCATCGTGTGGCTTAGATCACAAAGTATTTTGCAACATCATAAATCCAATAGAAGCTTCTGGAATTAGACGTAATCTCCATAACTGCATTGCCATTCACCTAATGTGATCTGCGCCACAACCACTCTCGCTTTATAAAGTGCCTTAAAATATCTGCATTGTTTGCAGCGATGCCCTTGCGAATCAGCATAATTTCTATCAAGCCAGAGTAGCTCTGCGTTTGAAATATTTAATGCAGATCTTGCAGGACTTAGAGTCTGAATATTTCTTTGTGGGCTGTTGCACATACAGCTAAGCAACTCTCCTTTTTCACGTGGGAGTTAAATTGGAGGTGATGTGCTCAGCATTTCCTCTCCCTTCACAGTTATTACATTTGATGAGGCAGTGGTGGATAGACTATTAGCTGATGTGACTAAAATTACAACTCTGAGTTCTTTCTCATGTTTTTTTTTTTCTTCTTCGTTGAATGTATTCAGATTTGGCAAGGTGCTGCAGGGGCCTAAAGGAATGCACAAAGTTTGGATAAGAAACAACCTCACCTATTTTTCCTTGCTTCTGGGCCGAGGCCATCTCTTCTTTGGAGAGTGTAATGAGATGAAGCTCTTCCACCGTATTATATCAGAACAACGTGATATAAATAATTTCTGTATCATTTAATGTCTGATTTAGACATTAAAGCTTTCTTTCTTGTATATAATCTCAAGTAGCCCAATTTCAATGAAACGATGTTCTTTCCTTTCCTCAAAAAGGTCGATTTTCCTAAGCATTCTTTTTTGGCATTTCTTACTTTAAGACACCACTATCTCTGGTTAAGGGTTTCTTAATAGTATATATTTTTTTCTAAACACCCCACTGCTTAAAGCTTTGAGTGCATAGGCTTCGGATTTAAGGCAAAGCTCCTTCATTTAGTTTTCATTTCAGTGTTAGATCCATCAAATCATAAGGTTTTCCTTTTCATATATGCAAAGCCCTGCAAAAATATTTATACCCCTTGAACATTTTCGGATTTTATTGCATTACAACTGCAAACTTTAATGTATTTCACCAGGATTTTATGTGATACGCCAACACAAAGTACATAATTGTGAATTAGAACTGTAATTTTGGCTTTAGCCACTTTTACTCTGATACCCCCAAATATAACAAAGTGCAACCGAACACCTACAGAGCTCGCCTTATTGATAAATAAAGTCCCTCGTTTGTACTTTAATCTCAGTATAAATCCAGCTGTTCTATAAAGGCTTCGGCTGTTGGGTAGAAAACATCAAACTGTGTTACGGAAACCACAGCTGACAGGTCAGGGAGAAAGTAGTGGAGGAGTTTCAAGCAGAGTTAGGATATAAAGTGGTATCTCAGGCGCTGAACATATCACAGAGAATTGTTTTATCCATTGTGGAAAAAATGGAAAAAGTATGACACAACAGCAGACCAACCAAGAGGTGGGTGTTTACTGAAGTATATAGGCCAGACAACCCAGAAGCCCGTGATAACCCTGAAGTGGCCATGATGGAAGGGTTGAAAGGAGAAAGCAATTGTTGAAAGAAAGCCTTAAGAAATGTCATTCGCAGCAAACATGTGGAAGAGGGTGCTCTGGTTGAATGGGACCAACAGTTAATTTTTTTGCCATGCATCCAAAATTAATATGTCTGGCAGAAAAATGTGACTGTTCGTCACCCTAAACACAACATCTAAATGGTGGCCGATCTGATTTCTTCAGCAGGGGAAGAGAAGCTGGCCAGAGTTAATGGGAAGGTGGATCGTGCTAAATATGAGGCAAATCTGGAAGAAAACCTGATAGAAATTACCAATAGTTTGAGGCTGGAGCAGACTTTCATCTTCCAGTAGCACAGCAAAGCCTTACACAAGCATCCAGAGCTATGGTTAGAAGAATGTTCATGTGCTAGAATGGTCCTGTTAAGAATCAAAAATCTGTAGCAACGCCTGAAAATTGCTCTTCACAACCTGACTGAGCTTGAGCTATTTTTAAAGAACAGGCAGAAATTGCATCCTATAGTTTTCAGACTTATTTGTAAAAAAGAAAAACTCTTACAAATCAGCTTTTTTTTCTTTCATCTCACAATTACCTTCCACTGTGTGTTGGTCACATAAAATTCCTATAAAACTGAACATTGACTTTTCTGTAAAGTGACAAAATATGGAAAATCTTAAGGGGTGTGAGTATTTTTCCAAGTCACCTATAGGGCAGCATTCTACATGCATAAAAAAAAACAAGTTCACTCTAACCTTGCGCATTTTACTCCTTTCTTCATTTTAATGGATTGCAGAGGATAACTTTGTGTGAACAGACCCATGTTGAAAATCCTCCTCTGCCGACACACTTCCTGTATGTCTGAATCTGGCTGACATGGTTCAGAGATGACTCCACTTTGCAAAAAAAAAAAAAAAAAAAAAATCAGGGGAATGCTCACTGACTGCTACTGTGCTGATTCCAAAGCTATTTTAAACTGGAACTAATACAGGGAAGACGTTAACCTCTGCTAATGCTTAAACATTCATTTTAAACAGAAAATGTTCCCATTTGTGTTTGTGGCTTTTGCAGTGTTTGGTTCCCTAATATGTTCCAACATTTGCTGCTAAAAATGAAGCTGTTCTGAGCTTAAATCTCCAGCACTCGCCTGTGGCATTGTTCAGGACAGCACGCGATGTGCTGGTTGCGAAGCAGCCAAGCGAACTGAGTGGACTTGACCTCTTTTTCGCTTCATCCCATTTGCTCACAGTCTGAGCTGAAGAGTCAATAGAGAAGTAGGTAGGTGGTCCATTTGTCTGAGAGCTGATGGGGGGAACCGTGACATCTTTGTGTAAAAACAACCCAGGTTTTTAAGAGGGCACTTCCGACTCAGGCTAAATAATAGCTTAGGCAGGGGAAAAAGGCTGTCATTTCACCGCCTTGGGGCAGAGGAAGTGTGACGAGTAAATTCAGTAACACTGTTTTGTAACCCAATTTGTCCCAGGAGGTCAGCTGTTGGGCTACAACCACCCCTAGTTTGCCCCCCTCGTCCGCCATTTGTTTAGAAATCTCTTCTTTCGCACTGGCTTCAGTCTGAAAAGGAGTGAGACCAGGAGTGTGCAGATGTTTGATCCAACTGCTGCTCTTTCCTACTTGCCCATTAACCGATGTGGCTGATTGTTGATTATGCCACAGAGACGGGGAACTATAATTAGAGGGATAATGAGAACAGAGGTGGCCAATTTGCCTTGAAAATGGCGGCACAAACACCACCGTCAATTTCAGACTGTCTGTTGGCAAATAAGCTGCAGTTCTTTTATTATAATGGCCACATGCCATCAAGTGGCAAAGCACTTGTTGTTCCAGCAATGCTCGAGTGAATAGAGTGTTTTCGGAGGGCAATTTAGATTGACGACACTCTAACCGTGTGGTTGCAGCAACATATGACCAACTGCTTAGTGCACCTGTCTCTGTTGGTATACTGCGCTTGCACCGCGCATTAACGAGCAACAATAGCAATCTGTCAAACCTGTGAATATTTATGCGTTACACCATCACACAGTGTGGTCCGCGGCCTTGCGAGCCTGCGCTCAAACACAACTGCGTTCGGTGGAATACGCGCAATCGCAGGCATTAAGTCGGACAAGGCCCTCTAGCTACTTGTTAAAGCGGGCAGATGGCTGACTGACTGAGCGGACTGGACCTTGAAAGCATTTTGCCAGCCGTGCTCCTAATAGCAGCCCACCGGCCCGGCAGAGAAATGAGAGGGGCGAGCGGAATTACCATCTGAGATGAACAATGAGAAAATGCAGGGGAGAGGATGCAGGGTGAAGCCTGCTTGTGCTGCTTGGCTTGGAAAACCTTCTGACCCATTTTGCCAGCGTTTGACACGATTGGGTTCGCTCACTTCATGGTCATTAAAATTTTTATTATTATGAAGAAAATTTAGATTTTTTTCCCCCCTCAAACTATCCAACATGGCCATAGAGCAGTTTTTCGGTCTCTCTTCCAGTTGGGTCCAGATGTGGATCTTTGAGTGTTTAGCATTTATCATTAGTTTACTGTGTTTGTCAGGTGAATTCGCTGCTTTTTGAACGTTTTGCCTTCAACTGAATAATTTTTTAACTACAGTAGCAAATTATCTCTTTCACATTTTGTCAAGCAGGACCTTTAAATTTCACTGTCTTTTGCTGGAATTTGATGTGACAAACCATCAAAGTTGTGCATAACTGGGAAGCGGAAATAGATGGACCCGTGGTTTTCAAATCTTTCTACAATTAAAAAATAAAAAAGAGAGGGTGCATTTTTATTCACTCCTCTTTATTTGTATAACCCTAAACAAAACTAAGTGCAACCAATTACCTTGAGAAATCACTTAATTATGAAATAGACTCCCCCTAAAACAATGGGCTGGACAAGGAGAGCATTGATCAAGTCTAGAAAGTAGAGTAACTCTCCAGGAGCTGCAAAGATTCTCTCACAAATCTGACCTTTAGAGAAAAGTGGCAAGAATAATTGCATTTTTGAAAGCAAGCCATAAGAACTCCTAAGTAATGTTTTGCAAAAGTAATGTAGTGGAGCTTTACCCGGCTATTATTTACCATTTACTCGGTGGGATTTTGTACACATAGATACAAAGGCCCGAAATAACAATCCATGTGACACAAATAGTGTGGAAAATAAAGCAAAAATATAGGTATTATTTCTCTGTGGGCCAAAATGAAGGAACTATGGTCCAAATACCAGCGTGCTCTGAATTGGGAACACCAAACTCATGTGGAGGAATGTTCTCCAGTAGATTCAGACCAAAACCAAACATTTAAAAAAAAAAACGCCATGCGTGGAGAAACCCTAAAGATGCACATCCCTGCGAATACGTGCTCCTCACTGTTAAACATGGTGGTGGCAACGTCATGCTGTGAGGATGATTTTATTTTCAGTAGAGACATGGAAACTGGTGACATTTGATATTGGTAGCGCTGAAGCTACATTGCAAAGAATGATACAAAAAAAAAAAAACTCTGGTCTCTCGAAGTGCATAGCTGATAGAGACAAAGTGTTGACTCAGGGGGTTGAATGAAAATGCACACCCTACTTTTCTCAATTTTGTTTTTGGAAATAACTTGAAGAATAATATATAATTCTCCTTTCCCTTGATAATTATGCTTTACTTTGAGTCAATCTGTCCCACACACAATCACAATAAAAGGCATTGGCATTTGGGCTTCTCGCATGACAAAAAGTGAATTTTTAAGGGTATGATTGCCTTTGAAAGGCACAGTAAATCTGTTGTTTCTTCCACACTCACCACTGCCAAAAACCATATTATCATATTTTGATAAATATGTAAAACAATCACCTTATTTTGTTTTTCCAATGAAGCACTTACGGTTACATATGTTAAAAACAAAACAACTATGGAGTGACTTGACAGAAGGGTCTAGAATTGAAGTCCAGAACAAGCAAACTGTTAAGTAAGTGCTGAAACGATGCCTTTGGGCTTAGCTCTGGGGATTAATAAACAGACATGGAAAAAATGACAGTTGTAATAATCTTACTATAAAAGTAGGTCAGGGTGGGGGAAAAAAAGGGGGGAATGGCGCAGGGACTTGCCTGATTCCTGTGCAGAGGGCATTTGTGTGTAGTGGCCGAGCTGAAAATTATCTTTGGATTTGAGTGGTGAAGCTGCTGGTAAAATAGAGCAGGGGATTACGCCTGGACCACATGTCCTCGCAGCACATTGGCTTGTTCTGAGCGCTGCCGCATCAAGAGAAAGGGTTTAATCTACATGGGAAAGTTGGCAATTTAACAAGCATGCAGTATGTGCACATTTATGTGCAAGCATCTGCGATGTCAGAAGAAAAACGTGTACCTGCTGATGCAGGCACGTCGTTTCGGCGGTTCCAAGCCTGTAGTTCTTGAGAGCTTTAACTGCACTGCTGTCCATCAGCCTGCCAATGTCTCCCTTCCCCCCCACCTGTTTCATGCTTTGTGCGTCTATTTCCTTCGCCAATGTCATCCATCTTGTGTTGAAGGAAAAATAGCACCTATACACACACTCATCTTTGGTATGAATATCATATTCTTTTAGGGCAGATTCATAGGTTGAATTGTACTGTGGATCTTCTCTCATCCACACAGAGTCAAAATTATACATACTGGCTCAAATATGTACATGTAACCCAATTAATGTTAAGATAAATGTATCCTAGCAAGTTGCAGAGACCCATACGGTTGTTGTAGCCATCAGCAATGGGTTGGCATACTCCTGGCTGGATGTTTGACCACTTTTCTGAACAGAATTGTTACGGCTTATCATAACTGGTTGGTTTCTTGGCAAAGACCCAGCTTTCAAGCATAGTCCGTAGATTTTCAGCAGGTTTTGAGATCAGAGCCGTTCCAGAAGATTAACGTTGGCCTTCTTTTTCCCCATTCCAAAACCAGATTTGACGTTTGATTGGGCTCATTGTCCTGTCGGAGCCCTCGACTGTGTCCAGGTTTCGACAATCTGAACCAAAAAAAGTCACCTTTGCGGGCCAAAAAAAAATGGTCTGGAAGATAAGGAACAATCATAAACTGAGGTTACTGAACAGCAGCGTCACTTTTGAACATGCTTTTACATCAAATGAGCTAAGAGGGTGGCGAGAGGAACGGGAACACCTTCAAGCACTACTAAATCTTGCCATTGCAGCCTGTCAGTCGCACAGTCTGTCTTAGTGGCAGCATCATTCCTGAGATTCTGCCAGCCATAAAGGTGCATTGCACAAATTAAATGGCTCATTAAATTAGGAAGACTAAATTTCTATAAGATGACTGCATGTCATTTTCTTTTGTCCAGCACTGTGTATAATTTGATGGGTCAGAAGTGAAACTAAAAAAAAAGAAAAAAAGCCAAATGTAGTCTATCGCTGTAGTTAGGACTTGTTTCATTTTCTCCTTCCGCTCCTCGCAGACACTGATAACAAGTCCCCGAACAGACAATAGATACTGACGCTTAAGCAGAAATGAAAGCGTCTAAAAATAACTTGACTGATGCTGAACTCCCTCGGTGATCTGTTCACTGAATCGCGCCGGGATGTGCGGCCCGATGTCATCCCCAGGTCAGACCCCGCCGAGCATTCTGGCCACGGGCAATGAAGGCTAATTTGTGTTTTGTTTGGTTTGGTTTTGTTGGTTGTCATGCCATTCTGTCGACAACAATACGGATCACACTGTGAGCATTCCTCTGAGATATTTCAAGGTTGCCGCAAATTGCGGTAGAAAAACCACACAGTTGTTGGATTAAAAGGTGGAAATGTTAAAGTGAAAGCAGAAAAAAAAAAACAACAACATGGGTCTGACTACAAGCGCCTTGAGATCCACAAACCTCACTACTCCATAAATCCTCAAGGGTGTGGATTTATGTTTTCTTTCAAGGGTGTGAGGAAACCTGTGCGATACAAGATGCAAAACAGAACGGTGCGGTCGCATCAAATGTGAAAAGCTTTTTCTGGGAAATAATGTCAATCTGGCTCCCTGAGAGGACGGGACAGATGAAAATGTTGGTGTTTCTCTTTACAGGGTTTTAATGGAAGTGGCTATTTAAATCAGCCATGTCAAGGTGCAAATCTTTGCTCCTTACATGTCGATTAAGTGATAAGAAGTGTGGTATGTTTTGCATGTTAGATCCATGCAAACTCAACTGTGTGATGCTAATGCGATGCTTCTCTGTGCCTTTCTCTCCGTTTTCCTGTCACAACCACGCAGCAGTCCAGAGAAAAGCAGGTGAGTCTCAGGAGGAATTAGTCAGAACTTCAGTTAAAAAATAGTAACAGTTCATGTTGTGCTGTCTTAATTATTTATGGGCTTGCCTTTAAAGGCGAGCAAAACCTCCAGAAATACAGCAAATGTAATGGCAAAGTATGTGGTGAACTACTTCTACAGCTACCTCATGAAAAAAGTGCTGCTACCATTAATAGTCATTTCTGCACTTTGACTAAAAAAAGCTTTCAGACGCACTTTTGCAAAGCTTTGATATTTGTGTGATAGTCATGGTTTGCCATCGCGCAAAGCATGTTTAGTGACAATACAAGGGTTGTATTGGTGTGCTGATTTTTCTCTCTCTGTACCTGTCTGTTTGATTTTTCTCTCTTCAAGAACTCGCGCACCTGAAGGCAGACCAAGGTACTTTCTTCTTTTTTTTTTTTTTTTTAGTCAAGATCTCCATTTTTTTCTTCCCATCACCTCCTGGCATAGTTTTGGGGGTTGAATTTGAATCTGTGTGCCTCCTACCTGTCCATGCACATTTGTGTGCTAGACGTCTCCCACTGCTGCTGCAGAGAAGTGGGTGGGGGACGTTTGTGTGTGTTTGCGTGTGTTTGCGTGTGTTGCCGGGGAGGAGCTGCATGACTGCATGGTTTGTCCCACGTCTCCCCTCTGTCTGTGTCTCTGTCTCAACCGCTTTAAGGTTGCTTCACTTGGGTTTTTCTATACTACAAGACTGCAAAATTGTCTCCGCTCCACAGCAAATGTGCACTACACGCTCCACTGTTTGGGGAGGAGTTTCAAATCAATGAAAGAAGGAGGGAATAAAAGGAAATAAGTGTAATATGGAGGGGAAACTTTACACCAGGCTAAACATACATGCTCAAACTTACAGAAAAAAGTGTATGACGGTCAAATATAGGAATCTATTTTCTATTTGACAAAGTTGCTATTTCACATCTGAACCTTTGGTCTGCTGTGACCAAAGTCACTGAATGATGAGTATTTCACCTAGAAGAGTAGTTCTCAAATATAACAATTACCCACCTTTGTAAATACCAACTTCTTCAAATAACGGCATCTTGAGATTTACAAACGTAGATTTAGCAGGAATTGGAGTTTTTCTGTTTTTACTGGACGATTGGTTGAAGGTGCATTCAATTACCTATATGTTGAAATTTCTACATCTGGTCCTAAATCACCAGAGTCTCTGGAAGTCAAAATTCCAAGTGGAAAAATCTAAGGTTTCTCACCCACCACAAGCTCAAAATCAAATGTGACTGTTGTGCATGTAAAACTCTATGATAGGTGTCATAAAAAAAAAAACTAACTAATTGCACATTTAAGGATTTGCATTTCTTTACTTTTTTAGCACGTGTTTGCAAATTAATTTACAGGACCCAAAACATTTATTTAATTTTGTAGAGATAATGTCCCCAGGCCTTATTATGACATGATGTGAAATGGTTAAAAGGAGCAATAAGCTATTTTCCCCACTAGGTGAAGCTTAAACGCTGTAGGTAGACCAAAACAAGACGTGCATCAAGCCACGCCTCTCTCTAACTCTCCAGCACTCAGCACCTATTTCCCCTTCTCACCAATCAGCTCGTATGAGCCTATTTGCAAAGGATACATTCACAGCAAAACAGCCTCACCTTTCAGAGGAAAATCTCAAGTGAAGAAGTAAGGAACTCATAACTTTAATATGCTGTTAGTAAGAGAAAACCTTGATCCGATGGGCATGCTCTCTGCCATTTTGTGCCTGGCGTGGCATTTTACGGGCAGGGAGGGGGCAGCTGTTTACGTCGGCCCGGCTTTGTAAACAACAGATTGGAGAACAACACAAAGAGATGGTGTGTGATAATTAACAATATACCATCTAACAAAATACCTTTAGTTCTTCACAAAACTACTTCTTAGTTCTTTCTATCTAAAATGATGATATTTCGCTTGTTGCTCCTTTAACTCATTGACCAGTTACTGGTATCACGGTTTTTTACAACAAAAATTTTAAGACAGCTAAAATCATTCATCAAACCATTTCTTGATTACACGTCAGAAAGATTTGGAGACACTGAATCTTTTTCTAGCTGGATGGAAGTAATACAACGCTCCTTCTCCCCCCCCCCCCCCCCCATGTATTGCTGTGGACTGCCAGTCAGTGAGTTTAAAAAAGCTCCCACAGTTTTCCCGAGATCCTGAATGACTTCCGCCTTTTGCCAAGGTCTTCCCCATTTGTTATTTTTTTATTTTTTACTTAGGTATGCCTATTTTGTACCTTCTTATTTCCATGTTGAGTCCCTAAATAAATATTTGCATACCTAAGTACTTAAACCATAGCATATCAGTATAACATGTAACATATTTTCACGAATTATGGAGATAAATGGGCCTAAAAATACTCAGTTCTTTCCTTTAATCTAATCCAGTTATATACGTTTATCGGAAATAAATACGCTGTTCCCATTTATTTTAGTTCTGATTCTCATTTGGACTGGGTGACTCCAATAAAATATGAAGGATTATGATCATGACTCATGGTCAAACCAAAATAAATAAGCCACAGCCTACTCGTAGATATTATTTGTTAAATACATTTGACCCAGATTCATCACAGGATTTTATAAGTAGAGTATAGAGAAGGTCATCCTAGTGATCTCTCACAAGGTTTACACCTTGTGGCAATAAAAAAAGCATCTCAACCTGTAAGACTGCTTCTTCACGGCTTCATGCACATTACGTCTCGACAAAGACATCCTAATAGTTTGATGCAACTTCAAAAAGGGACCATCAAAGGAAAGAAATGGTAAAACTGATTTATTGTTGTGCGCTATCCATGCTTGGTTCTTCCTCTTCTTCCCCATTTGCATGATTGTCAACCTTTGTGTATGCAAGTATCATTTGGCAATATACAGGATTAACACAAAAGCTTAACCCTACTTTTCATTGTCTCTCTCTCTCTCTTTTGCTCTCTCTGGGATGTGACTCTTCCTACTTTAAATCTCCGTGGATTCTTTCTCCAAAATCTGTAGGTAGAAACAAAGGTACAGCAACCCTGTTTTTTTCTTACAGCTGTTTCATGCGAGAAATGAGAACTGTGCGTGTTTGCGTGTGTGCTTCCATCTGTCTGTTGAATTTGTGCAAGCTCTGGTTAATCATTATTATGTCTGTTCATTAAATGAATTCACAATTCATGAGCAAAAGTCAAATCAAGGGACTTCATGCTTTCCATGTAATGAGCGCTTACATTTACCGGTGCACGGAGAGTGACTGAAGACGGTGGCGTGCAGATGGCAGAAATACCGTTTCAGTGCTTGGGACTAAATGATTTTTACTCATAAATATCAAATTGCAATGTTAAATTGATGACTGTGAGCTTCGTACTGGGTTATTGAATGGATTTCAAACACTAGATATTAATAATAGAGTGTGTGTGTGTGAAGATTTAACATTTATTCATATGTGTCTGCTGAAGAAAAGATGACTTCTCAATTTGTTCTGACGGTTGGTTGTATTTAAATTAGGCCATTCCAGCCGTCATTGGCTTTTTTGCAGCTGCGCATACAATTCTCTCATTATTCTTTTGTGTTCCTTTATCATCGGCGCGCTGAATGAATGCGTCCTGTTGCTGCGTTCTGTGTGCCGGCTTCAGCCTGTGTGCATATGTTCCCACCGTGGCTCGTTCATTTTAAAGAAAGTTCTGTTTATCTGACGAGCAGGAATAGTGGGTGGACAGAAGATTATTTTTAAACCTGAAGTTTGCCATCGCTCCACCTGTTCAGATTTCCTGCAATGCAGAGAACGATGATTACATGCGATCACCTACATGAAATTGTCATTTTCAAACAAAGGGTGCTAGATTTCAAAAACGCTGTTTGCATTTCAAAGATGCAGTAGCTTGATTACATTCTTATAGGAGAGGGAAAAGGCTTTCGGCTGTTTGTGATGTAATTTAGGCTGCTTTGTTCTGAGACGTGACAGTCGGTCTGGCATGTTGATAAATGGGAGCCCTTGCTTTTTTGGTCCAGAGTGAGTTGTTTCCAGATTGTCCTGCTGTGAATATTTTAAACTCTTTGACCAGAAGCTTTGTTTTTTTTATCAATAAACTGAAAAACATCCAGAAATATCAGAACAAAATGTTCTACCTGGTGTGCACCAAATGTAAGTTTTCTTTCATTTTAAGCACTGTTTAACTAAACTCATCCAGCACCAGTACATCATATAGTGTTTTTCTACTTGCATCTTTAAAGAAAAATTAACTAAATCATCATATCAATTTATGGACCGCAAACATAGGCATCACCAGAAGTATTTTAATGAGCCGTGGTGGCCCAGGGAGATTCTGGGTCAAATTTCAATAAAACAATGCATCAAAAGACCAATTTAAAAGATTACAAACATTTCACACAGCTTGGAAGAAAAACATAAAGACTAAACCGGTTTTGTTTAAACGTGGGCTAAAAGCTTACGACAAACTCGGTATCATAGCTATAATCTGTATTTGGACTTTATGCAGGAGTGTAAATTCAAAGTCTTATTTTTATGTGTTTGCAACTGATAACATGCTCGCTTTACTAGCTAGCAGGTAGCTTCTTTCATTCCTTCTTATGATCTTTGCTATTCAACCCGCCAAATTCTTTCGCCATATTAGACAAAACAGTGTGTATGCATTAAACCATTGAGTTATACTTGTAGGCTGGGCAAAAAAACTTGGCTGGCGTCAACTAAAACAATTTCCCTCTGGGATTATTAGAGTATTTCTGATTCTGACTCTGAACTACAAAATGTATCTTTTGATTTTATTGAATCAGTTTTGCTTTTGATTGTCCTTTCAAACAACTTCCCAGAGGCTGCTGCCATCTTAAAGTTTGAGCTTTCTAAATATCTACCCTGTCTTCTTTATGTATCCTTCTGAACTATAAAACTGAATTTCTGTTCACCTTGAACTGTTTTAGCATTAGATATGTTCAAGATCCCACCCTTACAAAAGCAGTTACACAATTGATCTTGTGATCCAGTCTAGATTTATCCCCAACCATCTTCTTTCTTTTTTTGTGACCTTAATGCACAAGTCAACTGGGCAGAAATTGGCCCTGGCTCTTGATGGGCTCTTACCAATGATCAGCAGTTTAAAAACTGAAAAATCTATTTTTGTTTTCAAATATTTTTATGCATGGAAATCAAGAATTGTAGAATGTTAGAAAATAGAAAAATATATATTTTTTTATATATATAAATCGGGATAATGTTGTATTTACTTTATCTGTTGGATTCCAAACAACTAATTCTCTTTTATGTGTTGCATTTTTTGTGAATTCATGAAACAAACAAACAAACTGAACCAAGTGGAGAGAATTGGTATTGGTCTGCAAAAGCCTAATCAGTGCATATTTACAACATATGTATTTTAAGACAACATGCTTTCCCTTTTAATGCTACAAAGAATTACAATCAATCTTTTAAAAGATAGATTGTAGCTGGTCATGAAGAAGGGAAGAGAGAAGAAGGGAAGGCATGCAGCAAATGGCTAGGGGCCGAGAATTAAATCAGGGAAAACTGTGTGGAGGACTGTAGTGTCCGCATGTTGTGCCTCTGCTCTACCACCCAGCCATGTGGTTCCCCGCTTTGTCCAATTTAATGCTATCCTGCATAAAGTAATGCAAAATGGGACCCCTCCTTACTATAATGTCTTATACATTCCACGCATACATAATCAGGAAATAGTAACTTATTCATTGCAGATTTTAGTTGAATTTTCCCAGGCTAACTGTTTGTTCTACATCAGGTTTAAATAATACAAGGAAACTGGGTTAGAACAAAAATAGACTCTCCTACACTAGTATCCCATCAGCATGTTAGGTAGCAACACGGTGATCGTTTGTAGTGAGCAGTCATACAGCGGTTCAGTCATTAGTGTTATTGCATAACGCGACAACAAGGACCCAGGTTTATTACGTGGTTCTGCTTCTTTCAGAATGGGTCCGTGGGGCTTTCCTCTGTGTGCTCCAGTTTCCTGCAGCTGTCCAAGGACATGCAAATTCAATACAACAGCTATGGGACTCTAACAGAATCTTAGGTGTAAATGTTAATGATTGCCTTCATCTGTGTTAAACCTCCAATAACCCTTGAACACAATACAGAGAGCAAAATATGAATGAGCCATTAAAATAGAATATGAACTAAATACAGGACCTTTAATTGTGGGTAAAATGAGATTTGTAAAAAGGCATGCTTTGCTCTCTGCCCAATTAGAATAATGTCTCCTCTGTTGCGTTTTAAGTACTGTAAATGGCACAGTAGTCATAGGGAACAGTTAGTGAGAGCGTTGGGACAGGGTTTAAAATAGAGGGGGAAAAGGGGGGGGGGGGGTCAAAGGAAGCAAACAATTATAACTCTGGACGAAGAGGCAATGAAAGAATGTCACTTCTTTGAGGACACATATCTTCTCTCTGAAAATATGGGGCACATTGTCATCCCTGTTCTAATATCTGCGCCCGGTGCTCCAAGAGGGCCAGGGGCCATCCATAGAAAAACTGTAACGCAGCATCAATGAAAGAGGACCCCATTGTTTTTGGCCCTGAGATGTAACTTTCTTTGATGCATAGCTCTGACAATATTGCAAACTTTTATAAGCCATGGCAACAGTACAGCGGCTGTGCTCCAGTTATCAACATTGCTCCAGTTAGCATCACTCTGCTCTTAAGCTTGATGTTATTTTCAGCTTTCCGGGTTATTTTTTTTATGGTTCTTGCTTAACAACTTTGTATTAGAAATGCATTTTTTCTTTAAGCGCAAAATACCAATTTTTTGATGAATAAAGACTGAGGCAAAACAATAAATGAAACTGAAAATAGAATAAAAACATGGAATACATGTAGTGGGCACAAGTACCTATTAACAGCCCCATTTAGATCTGGTCGTATCGCTGTGTAATCTAGACAATAAGACCTCGTTTTAATGTAATGTGGTTCCATTACTGAAGTTATTCATGTTGACATGTTGCAGTATCTGTATAAAGAAATGCAGCATTCAGTAGGTTTGACAGTTTCCAAATCATCATATTTCTAAAACTCAGTTTTGCCGGTGCTAATTTATCTTTAAGAGTAAGGGAAAAATGCTGTTTTTGTATTTTCTCTATAAATTGAAAATTGAACTATCTCGACAGTAAAATGTTTTTACTAAAATAAAATGTTTTTTTTTAGCAGAGCAAAACGTTTAAGAGATGTCTTCCTCTGGATCAGAATTTACAAATGCAGTAAGATCGTTTGCCAGAGCTATCTGTACCAATGAAGTCCAACAAATTTACACCATATCTTCTTTACAAGCATGATTATAGCTTTTTAAAAAGACTTCTGATTTTCATACTAAAGAGGTGCACCATATCACAAGGTTTTCAACTGTGTCTTACAAAATCATGCTTCGTGTTTGTTTATGTGTTTAAAATAACTATGACGGACAATAATTATCTACATGAGGCATCATCTAACGATGTGTTTAAGAGCGCATTTGGTTATACACAGCTTTGCAGTGTGTGTTCACTGGAGAAACTTCACTCTTAATTGCGACTTTTCCATTTTTCCATTTTCAAATCCTGCATTTTTTATGACGGAATTGAGCTTGACAAAAGAACAATACAGAGGGACGTCAGTGAAAGATGTCCCGCTTCTTTCTATTTACTGAATTCTAATAGTAGCAATCTGAACAGTTGGCATGCCTCTTTAGAAAATTGTTTCTTCTCTAGATGCCTCTAAACTCTATCTTTCAGAAGCTGCTTATCAAGATTCCCGTCTTTTTTCAATGTTCTCATTTTCCCTTTTAAATATAAATGTGCTTCCGCATAGATAGAGGCTAATCAGATCAATCACCCTGTTTGAACAAAACCACTTAGCAGACAGAAGGCACAATAATGTGCACCTTGCTCCAACTTTAATGATTGCAGAGTTTATAGAGTGCTGTCAAATGTAGTTCCTCAGAATGACAAAAAATGTCCTCAGCAAAAGGAAGGGAACATAACTCAACAGTTTAATCAGCAGGACTGTTGAATATCATGAATTTGTATGATTCCCAACACTTCTCATCTTCTGAAGTTAACAAGCATTTTACTACCTGCTTAAAATGTCAGTTCTATTTATGATTTGGCATTCAAACAACAGTATGATGATAAATATCAAGCTATTAGTTAAAAGGCTCGAGTCACAAACATGTTTTTGTCAATCGCGGCGTTGGTTAATTGTACTGTCTAACAGAGCATAAATTATAAACAAGAACAATTGTTGAGAATGACAGTATTTTCATTTTAACTCAGTCTGAATATCCGACAATGGAGGTGTCAGATGTGCTAAGATCTTGGAAGTAGCTCACCTGGGCCGCCTGTGGCCCCCTTTGTTCTGTAAGGCTTTGATGGGATGTGACAAGGTAACATTCTCAAGGTCTCGGCACAAGTTGGAATTCTGACCAGCAGACGCAACCTCAGTACCGGCATGCATTAGAGGTGTTACAATGAATCCAGCTCATGAAACTGGGTATGCGTGAACCAGGGAAGAGTACATTTTAGCAATTTTCTTTGGAAAAGGTAACATTTTAGTATTTCATAAATTAAGATTTTATCAAACACAATCTGCAAATCAAATTAATGCTGTTCCAGATTATTTTTCTAATGCCTGTCAAAATCTAAGGTAACCCAACTGACTAAAATAGAATAAAACCCTGAAAATGCTCATCCTCATTCTTAGATTTTGAACTAAAGATGATCAAATGCAGTCCACTCACTTAAAAACTATAAATTAGCCATTTATCTTACTGTACTAAATAGTAATCATACACTTAAACCCTTTGATATCAGTTCATTTTTAATTGCAGTTATTCAGTCCAATGAATTAGTACAAAAGCTGTTAAAATCTCAAACATCATTTAAATGCACATAATTATCTTAAAATTTTGGACCGTGTCTATTGTCATTTATTGGCTCTAATTGCTGCATGTAGAGTGAACAGTCGTATGAGACATAATAGATTATTAACTCTAAAACCCGAAACTTAAATAGGCCGCCTGCTAGGGTGTTATTTCATGGAATCTCATAGCTGCATTTCCTTACAAAGTTCTGTAACAAACATGTAATGAATTACTTCAAATCATCATTTGTCAAAGCAGGTTCAAAACCTCGCTGCCAGTAACCAGGTTTTTGTCAGAAAGCCCGATAAGAAGACATTATCAATACAACAGGATAACATAGGAAGTACTTTTTTTTCTACTTAAAGGCATCAATCATAGATGCAACAGGACGTCAAGCTTAATTCACTCATCCTCATATCTACATAATATTAGCTTACATGAGCATGTGACTTGACCAAGTTACATGCTCAAAACTACTTGTCAGTGCTCTATGGGACAGACTTCTCTTTGATAAGAAATGTTGCATATTATTGTGTGCTTTCTTGCCAGGAAATCCCTATAACTTGTCATGTCAAATCGATGCGTTGCATCCAATCACACAGCCTGTCGGGGAACAAGCAGTCAAGCAGAAAGGACACCAGTGTTTAAGGGTGTGTTTTTATTTACCCCGAAAATATGAAAAATTGTTAACAAATCCAAAACTTAGACACGCAGGCCAATAAAAAGAGGTCAACTTTATAAACTAGACAGAAATTGTAACTAACTGAAGCTCAAACAGACAAAGGACAAACTGACATTCTGAACATTAAGGCAGGGGGTTTCAATTCTTGTCCTCGGGACCCACTGTCCTACATGCCTTAGGTGATTCCCTGGCTCCACACACCTGTCTCAAATAAATTGGTGATGAAGAGGCCTCTGCAGCCCTTGATAGCTGCTGAGGAAGTAATGCAATCATTTGATTCAGGTTTGCTGGAGCAGAGACAAATCTATGGCATGTAGGACCGTGGGTCCCGAGGACAGGAATTGAAAGCCACTGCATTAGGGGACTTAAATACTGGTTTAGCTAAACCCGGGATCTACAGTTCTGGTCCTCGAGGTCCGCTGTCCTGCAACCTTTATATGTGTCTCTGCTTCAACAGACCTGAGTCAAATAATCAGGTAATTAGCTGGACCCAGAAGAACTTGATTTCAGACTTAGTAGGTAATTCAGCTATTTGATTGATGTGTTGGACCAGGGACACATCTGTTGTTCTAAGACACCGGACCTCAAGCACCGGAATTGAAGACCCCTGAACTAAACCATATGACCCATAAGGGAGAAACGAAATGTCTGGCACACAACAAACTAACACAACACAAGGAAAGAACCCCCAAAACACCCCTCAGGCAGTGAAGCTCATGGTTTAGTCCAATGAGGCTGTCAGCAGTACATCAGATCCTTGGCCACGCCTTTTGCCAATCAGGAAAGGGAAGCCAAACACCCAAGTAACTCAAACAAAGAAAGAGGTATCAATACAACATATTAGGATCATTTTGGCCTTGCATTGTTGATATGTTTGTGCTCCATATCAACACTGAAAGGTGTGATGAAAAAGTCAGATTTGAAATATCGACTGCAACATAAACGAAAGTGAAGCAAACTAATGCTGAGGTGTGACTCTCACCATGTGTGGGTTGCCATCACACAATCAAAAGGGATCTGTAGAGCCCAGTGAAATCCCATTATCCATTGATTGTAATACACCGGTCATGTTATTTTAGTTTGCACTAAATTCTTATGTTCCCCTCACAAACTCTAAAGTGCATCTTTAAGGTGTTGTTACTCTCTTTCCCATCTTCCCATGTATAGTGGAATTTTGAAATTTATATAGCACTTTTCAGTAACAAGAGGATTCAAAGTGCTGAACACGAGGAAGTGAATGAAATTTGGTGGAACGTCCTGTCTTGTAAATATGTGCCACTTTTGTTCCACTCCCAGTTTAAATAGTGCATGTACATTAGGATCAAGGGTGTGGAATGTAGTCCTCAATGGCATCATGGCAGGGTATATTAGTTTTGCACTGATGTCCAATTTTTTAAAAAATTTTGGATCACCTGACCATCTAGCGATGGAAGTTCAGTGCTTGAAATGCCCTAGTAGTCAGATGGCCATTAGCCTCATTAATCTGAAAATATATCATGTGATCAGGTTCAAGCATCCCATATTCTGAGGTGAGAGAAGTGGGTACACTGCGATACATGAAAACAAGTCAATTTGTTATTGGGTCACAGCTTCTATATTTGAGTAGAAGAGCGTTGATTTGGCATATGTGTTATACATGGTGTGAGAGAGCTCTGTGCCTGGCTTATCTGATGAAGAAAATCTATATATAGTCTTAAATGCTTAGGGGGTTACGCAATAGTATGAAGAGGTATTAATGGTTTTACAGGTTAAGTGTCAGATGTTCCAACAAAATACTGAAATATTTATTGTATATTTGGCCCCTAGCATTAAAAACAACCAAAACATAGTATAGCCACAGTTTTTGCTAAATTCACTTCCGGATTACAGGCAGATACAATAGTTTTCTCCCCATGTGATAGGAAAGCACATCATTCTGTTATATGTTTAGATGGTGTTCACTAGGATGTGACCGCTTAACTCAAATGTCAGAGCTGAGAGTAGAATGCAGTCCGCAGGTCTCACTGACAGCAATTATCTGATGGCTTTCCTCTAATCAGAGCGGCATCTATGTTATGTGCTACAAAGATCAGCTTTGCAGAAAATGTAAAGTCCAGCGTGTGTACACTGTGTGTACAATGGTGTGTGTGATTTCATTCTTATCCTTGCCTTACCGCATGGTGATGGTGATAACAAACCTTGAGGGAATTTTACTTGAAAGCAAACCAAATACTGCCACATTACAAGAATCCTAAAGTGCTGTTTCCTTTCACAGCACTGGGTTTTTGTGCTTTTTGTGCCTTAGAAATGATCTTATTCTACAACAAACCTGTATTGAGGGGGAACCAGTATGGCGCAGCCATCTTTTCAGCGGTCCGCTTCAGAACAGGGAAGGAGTGAGATGCGGCAGGAGGGAAGAAGTGCTTAAGTCCAAGAGTAATATCTGTCTCTGCATGAAAGCTTAAGACTAAGAACTTACTCTCTACTTCTGGAGTCACTCTCCCTAATTATCCTCTCATAGTCTTGCCACAACATTCTCACAGACACAGTCTTTGCTTCCTGCCTCTGTGGCACTTATTCTGTTCCTCCCTCCCTCAATTTCTCTGCATGGAAATATGTTCTCTTCCTCTCTGTCACCCCGTCCCTGACACCTTCTGCTATTCATCTCTGTTTGCCTCAGGATTCGTGCTGCAGTAGCCTTCCTCCCTTACTGTCTCCTCCTTCGTCGTCTTTCTTCTTCCCCCAGTTCAAAGCACTATGGACATCATGAGACTCACATCACAGTCAGGCTCAAGGAAGGAATGCTCACTGCCTGTCCTCAGATACTGGCATGCTTCAAGGGGATTTATGAACAGCTCGGTCCACACTGCTCACAACTCTTGGTTAGTGTGATAGGCTTGGGTAGAACTACACTGAAGACTTTGACAGTTTACAGATCTTTTCATCTCAGTAAACAGGTCCAGGATTCTCTATTAAAGTTAGTAGTTCCTTAGTTATAGTTATTTTTGAAAGTTTTATAGCCCCCTTTCATACCTTCTGATTTTACAATCACAAACATATTTCATTTTGATTTCATGAGATAGACCAACACAATGTTGCATAACTAATTGTGAAGTGGAGGGAAACTTATATTTTTGTTTCCATATCAGAAGCAGAAATCTGGAAAATAGGATGTATGTTCCTTTTTAGGCACCCTTCAGTCTGATACACCTAAATAAAATCCAGTGCAACAGATCGCATTCAGAAATGGTCCAATTTCCAAACAGTTCCCCTGTGTTTAATTGAATCTACATATGAATCCAGCTGTTCCATTAAGACCTCAGGGGTCTGAGAGAAGATTAGGGAACTAACGTTGATTACACTAGGGAGCATGCATTGTTCAATGCATCATCTGAAAATGGGAAAGGCATGGCACAATTGTAAAATACCAAAACATGGCTGCCTACTAAAAGGGACAGGTTGTGAAGCAGAGCATTAATCAAAGAATTTGAACCCAACAAAGCCATAAGAAGTCCTGTTTACACCAAACATGTAGGGGGCATTGCAAACATACAGAAGGAGACGCTTAGTTTGCATAGGTCCAAAAAGGTAGAGGTAAAGGAATGCCAATGCTGAATATCTCCACAATACACCACCCTGAAACATGGTGATGCCATAATCCTGTTGTGGGAAGTTTTCTTTCTTTTTAATCAAGTAGAAGGGAGCTGACCAGGGATGACAGAAGGTTTAAAGGAGCTAAACACAGGACAAGAAAACCTGGAAGAAAACATGATAAAAGCCATAAAACACTTGATACTGTAGCGGATGTTTTTTTTGTTTTCCGTAGGTAGGAGAATGACCCCAAAAATACAGCCAGAGTTCACGCGCAATAGATGAAATCATGTTACAATGGCCCTCTCAAAGTTCAGACCAAAAACCCACTGACAATCAGTGCCAAAACCTAAAAACTGATGTTCAGAGATGTTCTCAATCCAATCTGACTGAGCTTTAACTCAGTCTCTAGATGCACAAAAGTGGGATGCATACCCCAAGACTGGGAGTGGAATGTTCTCCAAAAGCTTGGCCTAACCTAACTGTGGTGCTACAAAGTACTGACTCTGTTGGAATGAAAGCAAATATCACTGTCAGATTTTTATTGACAAAAACATTTAAAAACAAGGTATGCTTTTTATTCTCTATTATGAACTACTTTATTTGGGTTTGCCCATGAAACCAAGTTTCAATAGATTGAGATTTAATAAAACACGAGAAACTGTGCCAGGCACTGTATAATATTTATTTCTACTTTTATTCCTACGAGTATATAATGTCGAGTGTACAATATCTACGCTATTTGCACTGTTGAAAAGCTAAATAATGCAATCCCAAAACAGCAGCTTTTTGGGGAGCTGATGTGTATTAAATCCAAAAAATTAACCAGTGAAATATAATAAAATATTGACCTGTGCCTGAATGCAGCATGGCGGATGAGTTTACACATAAAAACACTGATCCCTGTGGTGTTCAGAACAGTCCCACATTGCCAATGAGCCATTTATCGACCCGAGTGGCTAAATGAGAATTATTTATTTTTTTGTGTTGTGACACTAGAGTCCGTGCTTGGCAGGGCTGCGGAGTCAAAGGGTGAAAACTCATACGCTGGCGAAGTGGACTGGAAAGATAAAGGGATAAATCAGTTGGAATGATGTCAGTAGATGCTGGTAATTAGTTTGTTTGGGTAACTTTAGTAGCTAGGTAACATATACAGTTTAAACTCTGCATTTTAGTTCCATTTATATTTCCTTTTGTATCAAAAGATCTGTTGTTAGTGACTGACCTTTTCTGAATGTGCTAAGGATGTTGAGATATCATGAATACCCTGGCAAGGGGATACAACCGCATAGTGAAGATAGTGTTCAGGATTGTCCTAATCTTTCCTTACTGCATAAGCAAAAAGTGAAACAGTGAAGACAACTGTCTGAATGTCAAACTGAGCATTTGCATGTAGAAGAAAGGGCATTTCAGTAAACATGGCACAGTTATTGGTGCCAGGCAATGACCGGCAAAGTGGAGCAAAAAAAGTATTTAGTCAGCCACTGATTGTGTACTGATTACTCTACTTAGAACAATGAGAGAGGTCTGTAATTTTCATCATAGGTACACTTAAACTATAAGAGACAGAATGAGGGGGAAAATCCAGAAAATCACATTGTAGGAATTAAAAAATATATATATTTGTAAATTATGGTGGATAACAAGTATTTGTTCCCCCACAAACTATCAAGATGTCTGGCCCCCACAGACCTGGAACTTCTTTTTTAAGAAGCTCTTCTGTCCTCCACTCATTACCTGTATTAATGGCCCCTGTTTGAACCCGTTATCTGTAGAATAGATAGACCTGTCCACATCCTCAAACAGTCTGACTTAAAACTCAACCATGACCAAGACCGAAGAGCTGTCGAAGGACACCAGGCAGAAAATTATAAACCTGCATCAGGCTGGGAAGAGTGAATCTACAATAGGCAACCAGGTTGGTGTGAAGAAATCAACTGTGCAATTGAAAAAAAATGTATGACATACAAGACCATTGATAATCATCCCCGATCTGGGGCCCCATGCAAGATCTCATCACGTAGAGTCAAAATTTTGACAACGGCAAGCAACAATCCCAGAACTACATGGAGGGACCTGATGAGAGCTGGTACCAAAGTAACAAAGGCTACCATCAGTAACACACTACGACGAGAGGAACTCGAATCCTGACGTGTGAGGTGTGTCCCCCTGCTAAAACCAGTACATGAAGTTTGCCAGAGAGCATATGGATAAACCAGAAGAGGGATGGGAGAATATCATGTAGTCAGATAAAACCATTATAGAACTTTTTGGCAGAAAATCAATTTGTTGAGTTTGAAGAAGAACGCTGAGTTGCAGCCCAAAAACACCATACCTACTGTGACGCATGGTGGTGGATGCAATATGCTTTGGGGCTGTTTTTCTGTAAAGGGCACAGGATGACTGAACCATGTTAAGGGAAGAATGAACGGGGCGATGTACCGTGATAGTTTAAGTCAAAACCCTCCTTCCATCAGTGAGAGCATTGAAGATGGAACATGGCAGGGTCTTCCAATATGACAAACACTGCTTAGGAGAGGAGTGGCTCCGTAAAAAGCACAAGGTCCTGGAGTGGCCTAGGCAATCTCCACACCACAGAAAATTTGTGGAGGGAGTTAAAGGTCCATGTGGTCCAGCGACAGACCCTAAACATCTCTGCTGCAGAGGAGATCTGCATGGAAGAATGGGCCAAAATACCAGCTACTACGTGTGCAAACCTGGTGTGGACTTAAGGGACACGTTGGACCTCTGTCATTGGGAACAAGTGTTATGCTACACAGTATTGAGTTAACCTCTTATTTTCCAGATACTTATTTCCCACTATAATTTGCAAATAAATTCTTTGAAAATACGTTATTTCCTGGATTTTTTTTTCTCATTTTGTTTCTCATAGTTGAAATGTATGATGGCAATTAGAGACCTCTTTCATTTTTCTAAGAAGAACTAGCTAAATCAGTGGCTGACTGAATACTTTTTTTGCCCCACTCTATATTGTTCCTTTACACCCAAGCCATTTACTATCTCTCTAGCTATACAGAGGAAGGGGGCCTTCCAAAAACAATATCAAGGAACATTCTTACCCTCAGTAAGGTCTGTTTATCGATAACACAACACTCTTTTTTCCTTTTTCACACTTTCTTTTGCCTTCTCTGATCTATATTCCTCTCCTCCAATCCCTCAGAGCTGCTGACCTCTGGGATCAACCGAGCAAAACTGATTCCCACTTTTTCACGGATCACGAGTGCGTCAGCGGTTACGCAACCCAGGCAGGGGGAGAGAGAGGAGAACATGCAAATATGTTACCAACATATTTGTCTATCCTCACTTATAGCACTAAAATATTATTGTTACTGGTAAACAAAATCTATCTCAGTGGGAAATATTGACTGTGTAATCATAAAATATACACATGCTATGATACATAAGATTTTCTTACAGCATGGCGTATGTCTAGACTTATGCATCCCTATAATGTTGAAAATATGAATAAATGTAAATCCCTGTCCCTTTGATGGCATCCTTATTCAAGAGAGAGACATAAAAAAGCACCAGTGACAGGCTTTTGTCAGAAATTTCAGGAATGCTGCTCTGTTTTTGGAATTGCCTTAGACCTTATGAGTGGGAATTATGTGCAGAAGTAGGTTAAGATGTGACTCGAAGGCCCGTATTGTGAGAGTAAGAGTGAGCGCAGTAAGGCTTAGGAATATGTGGGAGTGAGTCTGTTTGTGCGAAGGGGGGTGACATGTGTAGATGTGATGGCTGCAGCCATGCATGGATGTTCACACCAGGGAGAAAATAAACAAACATGGCAGCCAAATGGTTAGAAATGCAGTGGCCAGTGCTGGAGAACGCTACTTATTTTCCCTTTACTTGTTCTCTGTCATCTCCTTTTGTAATTAATGTTCTCTGTTACAGTTGCCGTTTTTTTTTTTTTTTTTTTTTAATGTGATGCCATGTTGGTTTTTAATTAATTCAGCCAAACATTATCGCTGGAATGCTGTATGGATGAAAAGCAGCAGTCCTCAGAGTATTGGGAGGAAAGTGGTGAAACCTGCTGCCAGTCCCTCTTTTACTGAACATAGGGAGAGGAAGACAGTACATGAAATAATAAGAAGGTGGAATAAAAGACTCATTCTTGTAATATTCAACAAGGGCAGACATTTTTGCTTAGTTCATGAATGGTATAAATATTCTAGGAGCTCTTATTATACTGCCTGACATTTTATCCTTGGAAGACTTTTAGCAAAATACATTAAATTGGCCCTTGTCACTGTTTTTTGACTCTGCTGTAAGAATAACCCAAATATATTTTTTTATTTTCTTCTTTTTTTTGGGGGGTGTGGGGGGTAATGGCCATCACATGGAATATTGACAAAATTAAAAGTCAGTCAGTCATCGTTAGTAGGGCTACAGACAAAGATAGTCCTGTGGTTAACGTTCAACAAAGAATATATATATATATATATATATATATATATATATATATATATATATATATATATATATATATATATATATATATATATATATATATTGCGCAGTGGGTAGCTCTGTTGCCTTGCAGCAAGAAGGTCCTGGGTTCGAGTACACCCCTGGGTTTTTCTGCATGGAGTTTGCATGTTCTCCCTGTGCATGCGTGGGTTCTCTCCGGGTACTCCGGCTTCCTCCCACAGTCCAAAAACATGACAGTTAGGTTAATTGGCTTCTCCAAATTGTCCTTAGGTGTGAGTGTGTGTGTGTGAATGGTTGTTTGTCTCTCTGTGTTGCCCTGCGACAGACTGGCGACCTGTCCAGGGTGTACCCCGCCTCTCGCCCAGTGAACGCTGGAGATAGGCACCAGTGACCCCATGAGGGATAAAGCGGTTTGGAAAATGGATGGATATATATATATATATATATATCCATCCATTTTCATATATATATATATGTATGAAGGTTTCTAATTTGGGCTCAGGAAGGAGTATTGAATTTGATTTATGCTCATCGTTTATTTTGCCCTCAATTAAGTGGCAAACTGTGATGTCTCAAATGACCGTGGGACTAAAAAGAAGCCGAGCACGTGAAGTCGCTGCAAACCCCTCCTCCCCTTTAAGAGTGGGACATGGTGGAGGCCACATAGGAGGCAAATGCCCTTGTTCTGGCTGAGCCATTATGCAGATTATATGCTAATGAAGTGATCTGATTCAGTCCTGCTTAGTGTGCTGTGTTGAGGGGAGATAATCAAGCGTTGATCAGGTCCCACTGCCAAAACGTGTGTGTGTGTGTGTGGACGCGTGTCTTGTTGCTTGGTCTACCTAGCCTGCCAATCCGTGTTGGCTTGCCTTAGGTGAAAACAGAAAACTGTTTTGTACGTGTTTCGTCTCTCTTCACCTTTGGTTGTTTATGTGTGCTTAAATAACTGTTCTTATGTACACTTTGAAAGCTTTGTTTGCAAAGAATATGGACAACATGTGTAACATAAACTCACACCGTGCTTTTACCCAAACCAAGCAGAATCGGTTCACATTATTCGGGAACACATGCCAGGGCTTGTCTTCTGAGGAAGTACATTCTGATATTGATCCAGATCCTCATCTCGATGCAGCCTTTTCTCGGCCTTGGCAGAACTTTAAAGTCTCCGAGTGCTCTTCCTTGCAAAACTAACAAAGTTAGGAATTCATTTTACGTGAAAACGACATTAAGCATGTCGGAGCTGAGCTTCATGGCTCATTGTATTCGATTACCTCTAATCTTTTTTTTTTTTTTTTTCTGTTGAGTGGTCACTAAATCTCTTTATTAAATTTTAAAGTTAAACAGTTTTCCTGTTTTGAATCACTGGTGCACGTCCTTGTATGCGCTTTTAAAGTTGACAAACAAGAGTGTTTGCTTTCTGTCATTGCCGCAGTTCAATGAGGGTCGGGTTTCAACAGTGTCCTTGCTGCCCGTCCACATGTGACCGGGTCTTTTCATCCTTACGTTCTGTGAGCTATACATGCTCAGCTCCTTCCCCCTACATTTGCAAACACACGATAAAACAACACAAATGATCTGCTTTTACTGAACCAACTCTAGTTACTATTTGTTGCATTTCTAAGTATGGTGTTCGATATAACATTAGTTGCTTTCTGATATTTAGAGGTTACAAGAAAGTGATATAGGTTTTCTACAAAAGAACAACTCAGATGCAGGCAGCAACATTTTGTAGTCCAGTTATCAACTAATTAGTTTGAACCCTTGGGTGCTGCATTATTCCTGTTTTCTTTATTGCTGAAACCATTGGTAGCGTTTCAATCTAAGAGGAAATCTCAAAGAAACTAAGACTCATTTTGGCACTAAGATATATCGTTAGGCCTGGTTTTCTCCTCTTCAAAGAAAGGTATTGGAAGTTGCTGATACTAGAACTTTGCTGTTGGAGCAAGCATTGCACCAAGAAAAAAAGAAAAAAAGATAAACAGAACATGACCTTGCTGTCTACCTTGTGAGCTTCAGCCCTGATGCTGCCACAACAGATGTACTAGTGCTCTGGTTTTTATTCCTCATAGTTCAGCTCCTCTTGTCTTGTACTTTCAGACTGCAGAGATGAGCCTCCTCTTTATTATTCTTCGCTTCCTTTCACCTCTGTCCACCTAACTTTGATTTGTCTTCCTCCGTCCTCTCTTTTATCCCATGTCCCCCTATCTTCTGCTCATTCTCTTGTCACCATTTCACCTTCAGTCATGAGTCATCAACCCACCCCTGTGATTCCTATTATTAGCTTATCACACACACTCATCAGCTACCTTTGCATTTTCACCCACCCCCATTCGCTCTTTCTGCTCCTTATTTCCTACCATCATCTTCTATGCAAAATGCAGAAGTAGTGATTCATCCGTCTCCTCTTGTTTCTCTGCTTTTTAGCACTCCCCTTTCCCTTCCTTCACATCACATTTACGTTCGGGTCCACTGTAGTCCTTACCCTGACCCACCCTGAAGCTTCGAGTAAACAGAACATCGTTTTTGCTAATTTGTTTTCAGATTTTCAAAAAATGGTCTGTAGCTAGGCGGATCGTGGATTCAGCTTGCATGTTCTTGTAGGTGAATCTCAAAGTGCTACTGCACACCCATTAACCTCTACTGCCTCAGCTCCTCACGGGGGTCCTGAGAGGGAGGCGCTGAGGCATTTGATCCCGTTTGATCATCTTCTTCCCTTTAAGCGATGCCCATGCATGTGCGTTTCGGTGTGTGTGTGTGTGTGTGTGTGTGTTGCCCGGATTAACACAAGCTATTGATGTTGACTGCCTCGCGCTCGTGCAAGTGTGACGGATCTGCAAGAGGCGATGATTAGTCCAGTAATTGGCTGATCAGTTGCATGGAAATATGCTGAGCTGCAGCACTTTTTCCCTTATCCAGATTTTGGAGCGCTTTGAGTGTTCTTCAGCGCCCATTCTCTTTCGGGGAGCGTTCCTTTCTGTTTAGTTGTGGTCATTTTGCTAATTTTCATATTGTGAGCTGAACTTTTCTCAACGAAAACACAGTTTGGATTAATCTGTCTCAGTAGTTATTGTCTCATCTAGACGTTTGGCTTGTAAGATATTATTATGTTTTTAACGTGGGGGGGGATAGTTTCACAATGTTTGGATTTAATTGTATCGCAATGCTATTGCTGAAACTTACAGTAACTATATGGATTATGATTAACAAACTCTTTCATAAGTCTTTCCTTTATGATTACTTAATGTCCCCACCGATCTACGTGAGATTTAAAATCTCACAGGAGCTTTAAAGGGAAAGTTAGAGGTTATCCAGCAGACCACATCATTTATACAGATGATCAATGCTTGACACTTGAATATATATTAACCTACACAATTTTTCATCCAAGCTGTCCATTTCAGTTGTGATATTGCACACACTGACAATTTGATGATGCTTGTGATTCAATACATTGTGTAGCTCTGTCGTAAAAATATTTAAATTGAGAAGATGGTGTTTTATGCACTTACTACTACAAGTGAAACTAAACATTCAGCACGAGACCAGACAATGGACAGAGCTGAATGTTAAAGCAACTTTTTGCTTTAATCAGTAACAAATAATTGCATCAAGTGTGCGTAACTTAATTTATTTACACTAGTTTAACTTGACAACTTATAAACCAAATAAATTAATTTGGATAAACTCAATTCAATTATTTTTTTTACCAGCTGAAGCAATTAATTAAAGTTTTCTCTTTTTAGAGTGATGGGTTAACAAGAAGAATAGACATTGGTAGTGGTTTTGGCAACTAAGGTGACCCTTATTTGTAACATTTCATTTTTACAAATAAAGTAAATGTTTCCCAAATCACGGACTATGTACGTATCTGTAACCAGTACAAAATATTTAACTCCAGGGTTGACCAGTCCAAGTAATGCAGTTTTTGCATGTGTCTGAGCCTAAGGTGATTGTAATGCCATGTTTTGATTTTTCACACTGTTTTTTTTTTCCAATGAATATCAAAAATTCCACCAAATAAATATGATGCTACCTTCTTCAGTGTTATTCTAACGAAGTGTTGACCTTTGTTTTTTTCAAGAACTACTTCTTTCTTACTTCAAAATACATGTAAAACATATATGCAGGGTTTCAAGCTTAAAGCACACAGCTTAACATCTGGGGCTCAAAATTATAGCTTTGATTTATTTTATCTCTCTGTCTAATGAAGTTATACTTTATTTTGAAATCACTTAAAACTGATGAAAAAGACCATAAACATTGTAAAGTGGCCACAAGGCCATTGTCAGTAAATTCTATTTTTTTTTCCCATTGTGATCTTTAACTTAGTGTTTTAAAGACTACTGGGTTTGTATGTTTTACTCACATTTGGATGTTGTTAAATTACTTACTGACTCCCCCAGAAAGTAATAAAGACAATTTTTAAAAATCTCATTGAGCTGCTGTTGGAATTTGGGTGTTAGTCGTGTTAATTTGAGGCTTTTTTATGGATTATTAGAAATTCTCTCATGGTCTTAAAAGAAGCATCCTAGTTTAATTGGAGACATGACCTTAAGTGTGAGCGTGTGGTTTTCTGTGCTGGCCCTGTAGTTGCCCCTGCTTTTTGCCTGCTGTTTACTGGAAGGGGCTATGTCTGCCCCGGTTGTAGATTCTCAGTTGGAGTTATGTCTGGATTTTAAATTGGCCATTCTAACACATACATACTTTTTGATTTAAAACCATTGCGTTGTAGCCGTGGCTGTAACAAATTTGATGCAGGCCAGAAAGTAAAATCCTGGTTTTATCTGACCTGAGGACCTTCTTACACACATTTCCCTGCATTCCCCACTTCTGGTAAACTTTGAACAAAATTCATTGAATTCTTTCAGCAATGACCTCTTCATGTTAATCCTCCATAAAAGGCTTGATTTGTGCAGATCACGACTAATAGCTGTGCTGTTAGGTCTTACTTGAGCTGTGGATGCGTACCTGTCCTCACTAGAGGCCTCTTGGCTGCTTCTTGGATCCAAGCCGTCAATTCACTGCTCTGCGATATAGCAAAAAGCTTATAAAATTGTTTTATAATCTTTTAACTATCTATTTTAAATTCTTCCCTAACTTTAGCCCTGTCCTGTCGGCTGTAATTCGTTGGACTTCAACATTCTGGTTGTTCACTAATGTTGTCTAAGATCTGAGTTAATTTAAAATGATTTAGAACTGGGCTTACATTTTCTAATTAAGTGACTACTAAAGCCAGTTGCATTAGATTTTGTTAAGAGATATCAGAATGAAGCAGGCTTAAAGGAGCAGAGCACAAGTTCCATGATTTTTGCAGAGGTCTGCCCCCTCTGGCGACAAGTTGAAATGACACCAGTGTTGCGCACGTGCATAAGAGAAGAGGGAAAGCATCTGCAGCTGTGACTCCACAGGTCTTTTGTTTAGAGGTGCGATGTCTTCTGAGATAAGAAAATTATAAATATTGAATCCAGCCTACAGTAGCAACTGCGGTAAATAGGGGATATCTAATATTACACGCAATTGTAACGGCATGTATGGGAAAGAAAATAATTAACTTCAAAACTTGTGCAATGCACCTTTAATAGAAACGTGTGTCTCACTTTTCTGATTTTTCTTTCCAAAAGCTTAGAATAACAATGGTTTATTTTACCTTTCATCTAACATCTAGATCAGTTTGTAATGCGAAATCCCTATGAAACGCACTGAAGTTGTAATGTGACGCAATATCAAACGGTTCCATCTCTATGAATATCCTACAAAGCATTGTAAGTAGGAGTTATTACTGAACAGCCTCGTTGTAGCTAACTTGGATTGTTGCATGTTCTCCATTACAACCTGCAATGACACTGTGCGAGTTAAAGGTTGTGAACAAGGGTGCAAAGTGTGGCACTGCAGCTTCATTTTTTGCGCGTGATCAATATTTCTGTCAGGCATGAGAGCATCACCGTGCTGCCCGACAAGTGGGGCAGCAGAGAGCGATGGTGGGGCTGCGGGCATGTACTTTGTTAAAGGGCAAGCTTTCAGTGGATCCGTGTGTCCAGAAAGAGAGCGAGAGAGAGAGAGAGAGATGAGAAGCTAAACTTTGGTGATGGACTCTTGATGGGAAAGCTTTCCTCTCACAGCACCGAACAAATCCACCGGGTGATAGATTTGAAGAAGAGCTCCGGCCCTCTGCTGACCTGTGAAATGTTCGCACCAGCCGGCGACATACATGTGCGCGCGGACGTGTTAACTTGTCAAACTATGATCATCTTAGTCCTTGAATGCTTTTGACAGAGCGATGCGTGTCTGCTCCCTCGCACGCGTGACTGAGCGCCTCGCCGGATTTATAGAGTCTGTTTGCTTTTTTTCAACGGATCAGCAGAGGAGTTGATGCCACAGTCAATGTCACAGCCTTCATGCATAATTGCTCCGCTCTGTCATTGCCAACGGCTCGCCAGAGTCACATCTGATTGTTTCCCCCTCTTCCTCCTTTTCTCCTTCCTGCTCCATCTTTATTCTCATTAGGCTCATTAGCTGTCCTGCAGGGACAGACTGAACCTACAGGAGCAACAAGGAGCAAAGTGCAGAAGGTTTCTTTCGAATGCAGCACATTTGTCCCAAAGATAAATAAGCAACGTTTAAATCCAAGAAAGCCCTACTTTAAGAGAGGAATGAATGTGTGACTGCATGTCTGAAGCAAATGATGTCTGGTGATTTTGTCAGTGGGGTTTGGTACCTTTCTCACGTTTGTCTCCAGGTTTGAGTGATGATAGTAAGAAGAAACTGAGCAGTAGAAAGCTTAGACTTGCTGTGGTGCTGACCGCTGACTCACTGTCCGATGCTGGTTAATAATTCAAAGGAAAACATGGTTTACGGAGCTCTGGAACTTTCTGCAGGGAGACTTGTTTCCAGAATATTTATTCTCGTAGTCTAATCTTCCCAAATGAAAAGCAGTGTCTTTTGAATTTTGTTTCACCGCAATTTTCTCATGTGAATTTGCTCATGTATTTTTCTGTTTGATGTAAAAGCATACATTATCACAACAAATGGGTCTTTTTATTTATAGATTTATTTTTGAAGTGGTATATTAGGACTATAATATGCAACGTGAGCCGCTTTCTTTATGCATTGATCATAATATTCAATTGTACTCTGATGGTACGTGGGCCATTATTTCTTATTGCACGATTGTGCACATTCCAACACACTGGAGAATATGTGGCAGCCAGCGGGGATATTTTGGTGAAATTGATTAAATGATTGGTTTCTTTCAGGCTTTCACAAGGCATTGAAAGTGTAACTGGTTTCCCTGGTAGAACGGGGCTGTAGCTGCAGCTTACAATGCCATTAAACCCCAGTATCACTCCTGCCAGTGACTCTAGTCTAGTTTAGCACAAGGCAACTGTATGAAAATGGTAGAACATTTACATGACCGTATACATGACCATCCTCCCCCCCATCCGCCGGCTCCTTTTGACTGCTTTGGCCCTACATTTGATATCAAAATGCCCTTGGAGTGCTGTGTCCATTGTTCATTGTAAATCACTGCAGAACCATGAGATTACAGAATGTTGCGTGTCTGCGAATATGTCCTCTTATGGACTTTACTGTTAAAGGTGTGCAAAAGTCTGTCTAATATATTTATCTGTAATTGCAGAAACATCCAGAGTTTTTTTTTAAACCAGCATTAAGAAGCATTTTATTATATTTCAAATTTCCAGCAGCATTACTTTCCACACCTTTAGTACTTCCTACTAAATAAATAGGAAAAAAAAAAGCTTTTTTATGTTTTACTTTTTATGGTGAACAGAATGAGTATTAACTTTAAATTACTAATGATTTTCTTCTTCTTTCTGAGGGAAAATATGTGGCTTAGATGCCATTTTTAGCTCCTCTTCAAAATGGGAAAGAGAAGAGAACATATGATTCTAATAAGGCCAATGTCTGATCTTCGTAAGTTGGGAAATGACTACATAGACCAAATCTAGGCTCAGATCATAATAGTGGAGCATTTAGTTCCTATGCTCCACTTATCTGGAACAAACTTCCAGAAAACTGTAAAAGTGCTGAAAGCCTGAGTTCTTTTAAATCGCGATTAAAAACACATTTGTTTAGGATTGCCTTCGACTGTTCTAGCTAAACTGTTTTAATAGATAAAAGCCTATAGAAATAATGAATTATATTCAAGCCTTAAAGCAACAAAATAGGATTCACAAATACAGAACAGTGACATCATTAGTTCAATTTGTAGTCCAACTGTTTTTAATATTTGCTTTTAATTTCTATTGCCACTCACAATGATTTAGCAGCTGTGATAACAACACAAATAAGCTAAGCAGAGGCGCTGCACTCAGTATTTCCATGGTAGTTTACCTTCAATTCAAGGTCTGTGCTAGTCCCGCCCTAGTCATTTCTGTCCAATGGGAGCAGCAATCGTCAAACATGTGGCTTTGTTTACAAGTTGTAGTTGGCTTGCAAAAAGCACAATGTAAAACTCTACTTTTGGTCTGGACAAAACAAGGGGACCAAACGACTTTCCTGGCGTGAATACAGCCTACAAAAACTATTGTGCACATTGAAAAAGAAGGTACTTTAATCCAAAAAAATTATGCAAAACTGACCTTTGTCTTGGGGTCACCAAGACTATGTAAAACAAGTATTGGACACTGTGTACAGGGCCAATCGGTTATCTGGGAGGCAAAACAAGGAAAGGCCGTCCTTTCTTTGTCCTGCCATCTTGGATAAATGTGGAAAGCTGAGCTGCTGCTGCAACCTAAATGTTACAGTGTGCTTTGGTGAGATGAGACTAAGATAAAGACATTCAGAAATAAGCATCCCAGATGCGTCTCAAATAAATTTGAATATTAAAATATTAACATTAAAAATAAATCGGGACGAATCGCTCCTTCTTTGAGTATCTTTTCCAAAAAGCCAAAGAATCTTGAACTCTGAGAAGCAATGATATTTTAAATGAATTGCTGGTGTCCACTGCTAAAAACCTACAGAATTATGATGATTCAGTAGGCTGGTGGGTCTAAACATACGTTTATGTCCAAATCAACACAGAAATGGCTCCCTATATATATATATATATATATATATATATATATATATATATATATATATATATAATCAACCTTCTTCCACGGGAATCACTCCCTGGATTTAAGTCCTCTAACAAACCGGTGGGAAGAACTGAAGAAAAAAAAAGATGTTTAAGAAAAAGCATCGGGGTCTGCTGTATGAGCAGCTTGGCTCAATACCATCGCATCCTTTATAGTCACATAGATGTTGGGGAACCTGAATTAACCTTTGTTTACGCAAGCAAATGCACCAAGATTTCTCCCGATCAGTCATTCATTGTTTGTCCCTGACAAGTCTCAGTTTGGCAGCCCTTTCGGTCTTTTACTCGGATAAATGCATATTAGGTTCTGCTGCTCACATTCCCGGGACTGTTGTCTGATAAATATCCTTATATTGATGTAAGCGTACATGGCCAGAGTTGTACAGTGGGGCTGCAAGAGCCTTGGCTGGCCTCAGGCAAAGGAACTGTTTTATATATATATGCCTTTGTGCCACAGAGTCTTCTTTGGGACTGTCAAGAACTGATTTTTGAAGTTGATACTGTGCAGAAAGGAAATGGCTTGACTGAGTAATGTAGTATACTAGCTTCTTATATTCCATAAACATCTCTGGTCTTTGTACTTTGTCATGCCTCGTGTTTAGATGCCTCCAAACTTTATAGGATGTCTTACAGTTTATTTTAAGTCATAAATATAGCTGATGGCAAATCTCTTTAAAATGTGTTAAAGGGATGTGTTCTTTCATGGTGGTTAGGCAAAATTACAACAAAAGTCTTTCATTTCAGGGGCGTGCTTCGATTGGCGCAGCGGTTAGCGTGCATGACCCATGTACGGAGGCCTTAGTCCTCGTTGTGGCCGACCCGGGTTTGCACTGTACGAAAAATGAGCCACTAGTGTCGTAAAAACCTAAAAAAAATAAAATAATTTTCTTTAATTTCTAATACATAATTTTTTTGGAATACCCATTAGCCCAAGGAGGATAGTAAATGCACAACCACAGAGCTAAGCTGCAACACTTGAGCAACCTAGACGCAGCTGTTTGCCCCCCAAAACTAAGTCCTTTTAATTCTACACCCTACCGTGTAATAGAGCCAACTAGCTCTGTTGGGTTAAACATTATAAGCTAAAAGAATAAGGTGCAGATGTTGCCTACCTGTAGAGCAGAGCGCTTTTGAGGAGTCAGAATTTTGATTTCTCCTATCATTGATTTACTTAAAAAAAAATTGTTTAAGAAGTAAAATATAGTGCAAGCTGGCTTCACGTCACCTTTTTGATCCTTGACACCAAAGTGTGCTGTAAGGTGTGGCGTCTGTCCCCCGCTGCACTGCAGGGCTTATCGCGGCTGGGTTTTTTTTACACTGCACTGCCTTCTCCAAAGGAGGCCAGCCAGTTACTTCAATTCATGACTTTTAACCTTGGTGTGCTGATGGCAGCATAGTCAACATCTCTCTTTAAAGGGGTTATTTTTTACATGTGACGGTCGTTTCTTGCTGTAAATGGTTTGTGAAAAAGCAAAAAAAAAAAAAAAAGTTTCTGCTTTCCTTTTCTGATTTACAGGGTGAGTGGATGCTGAAGGTAGGTGGAGATAAGAGAGTAGCGGGTGGTTAATTCTAGTGAAATAGGCCTGCTTCACTGAATAAAAAAATTTCAGACGTGGAGGGTTCTGGAAAAGTAGCCACTATTTTGGAGTTCTGGAATTTGTAATCTGCCAAAACATTCCCTTGCAGAAAATGTTGATTTCGTTAGTGGAAAAGAACATATTCAAGTATGACAAGACTGTCACCAAGTTCGACCAGAACTCATGTCCTGCATTCCCAGGGAGTGATGTTATTATCATGGCTAGCAACATTTCATCAGGTAAACAATCACAGAATTACATTTTGGCACATTGGAATATTGTCTTGATTTCTGAGGCATCAATAATCTCTCCAGGGTGTACCCTACCTCCCACCCAGAGTAGGGGACAAGTACAGTAGACAAAGGTTGCACAACCTGTGTTGGATCTGCAATCAGTGTAGAATTATTCAGTTCAGGTTTGACTAATCTATGTATAACAGGTTTTGGGCTCCAAGGTCTAAATTATTTGAACAGATTTGATTTATTCAGCACTTTTCATGCTGGTAAGTATACTGCAGTGCCTTAGAGAGGTTAAAAAAAGACATTAAACAAACAACATGATTTAACTAAGAAAACAAACAGAAAAAAATCATGTAATGAGGGAAAACTGTATTGTAAAAAAACTGTAAAACTAATTTAACTGTAAGCACACATGCAACAATGTTTGCGATAAACTGTCAAATTAAGGCAAATACAAAACAAATCTAGATCAAAATACAAAACCTATACGTACTGAACAAGAACAATGCAAAATAGTAAAACAAGATAAATGCTTAATAGCAGCTAAAGGCCAGACTGAATTAATGTGTCTTTACTTTGGCTGTTAAAAACATCTGCTCTCTCTCTCTCAGTTGCCCTCAGGATAACAGGAAGCCTGTTCCACATTTGAGATCCGGACTCTCCACAGATATCCGTAGATCGCAGATTAATCTATGGTGACTATCCCACAACAGTCCACTTAAGACACTAGTGATAGCTCTATGTTTATAAGCAGAATGCTATGGTTCTCCCGGGCTATAGCATATGTGTACAGGCTTATCTGCAGGATTCAAGCGGCGTGGACTCAGGGACGCGGAGAGATCCGTCAAGACCTTGAGAGATCTTTCCCACGCGCAGTCCTTGTCAAGACCCAGGTATCAGAAACGCTGCCACAAAAGAATTAAGAGTAGAGGCCTCTTTTATGCTTTTGTGACTGACCAACCAGGCAATTCAATACCAGCCTCTTGGAAAAATAGCAGCCTCAAACATAGATGTGATGTGTCAAGCTTCAAGCACTTGCTTTCATGTCTAGAGCTCTTAATAACCCCTCACACTTACTTCAGCAGACAAAGTCTCATACTGACAGCAGCTGGATAACGCTCCACAAGACAAACTTCACTTTGAGGAAGAATATTGTGTTAAAGCTCTAGACGTCATGTACATTAAGCAAAAAAACGTATACACTTTCCTTTTGTTGAAAGTGTGAAGCCAAAGGGTCAAATGAGTTTAGACTTCTACGTTTATACTATTTTTTTTTTCAGATCACTGTCAGCTAATAATTTAAACGGTCTATTTAAAAGACAAAGCAAAATGAGTACAATGAAAGGTGAGAGGTTTGCTAAATCTACATCTGGATTGTGCCCTTTGTGTTCGCTTTTTCTCTGTCTCTCTGCCTTCATTCCTTTCCCAGCACTCCGCTGTGCGCCTGCTCGTAATTGAGTCATTTTCTCCTCGTTCGAGCGCCGTCTCTGGCAGGCAGCTGGATCAAGGTGACCCCCTGCTATTGTTTGGGCCCGTGTGTGTTTTTCTCCCGCTAACTCGCCGACATAATCACTGCCTCTCGAGCGACGTAATGGGTCAGCCGTGGTGGTGAGACATCATCCCCGACCCCAGCACGCCTTGCTGCGCAGTCCGAAATGTCAGTGAGGAGGCAAGGCAGCACGCCGATGCATGTAATGATGTAATACGGCAGCAGACCCTTCATTTTTTTTTTTTTTATGTATCCATTCCCCCTTAGAGAGTTTCCGTCTGCCTGAGTCTGGGCTGTCTTCGCTCACCTTGTCCTCTCCTAACACAGGTGAAAGGAAATGGAGGATCTGTCTGTTTTGTCCTTTCCTTGGAACCACGTTGCTCCTTGGAATAATTTTTCTGTTGACTACTCTGATCTTATGAGTCAATCATTGTATCAGTGGGGTTTTGTAAGAGGCCTCATTAAACGTCAGTTTAACATCATTCAGCTGACACCTGACAAACCTTCCAGTGCCTTTGACACGGATTTTTGGAGCGTTGTTGCATGATATCCTTATGTATCTTCATTTAACTGGGACAACAATTCCAATATAAGTCACTAAGTGAGTCCAGATGGGCAAAAGAATAATCCGAATCTGTTAGATAATGTCCACTTACAACGAGACCATAGGGAGGAAGGACGTTAAAGTTTAAATCCTATTAGATCTTCCTGATAAACTGCCAGTCATAATATTCAAAATAGGAGATTTGAGATCAATCTGGTATTTAAGCCAAAAGTCAAACCAAAGAGGAAGTTGTACATGACGCGATACACATGGAAGATCAAATATACGGTGCTGTAAAAAAGCCTTTGTGGTGTTACAGATTTCCTGTGTTTTTGCCTTTTTCTACACTTGAAATGGTTTGGATCACCAAACAAATGTATTAATGGATAAGGATAGCCTGATAAAATTCAAAGATTTCAAATATGTATTCCTTTTCTGGGCTCTTCTGTGATCTCCTGAATGATTCATCGATGTACCTTGGAGAAAATCTGGTAGACTGGACACTCCAGAGAAGGTTCACCACTGTTTAACATTTTTCTCCATTTGTGGACAAAGGCTCTGGCGGGGGTTTAAGGAACTGGTGCCATAAGTTCGCTAAGGTAGACAGTGGTGGTTTTGTTTCAGTACTTGAATCAGAGCATGATGTTTCTTTTTGACATATTTCAATCTGCTTCATGTTGTCAGACTGGTCCTATTAAAAGGGTTTCTTGATTCTGTTGGGGTGTCAGTAATTAGGCCTGGGTGTGGCTAATGGGTCTTTTTTCATAAGTGGTATTAGAATGAAGGGGGATGGATACACTAATCAGGGCTCTGTCTGCAGCAATGAAGGTGCTGTTTCAGTCTGCCATGGTAAGGAGGGGGTTAAGGGAAAAGGCAAAGCTGTCAAATTACTGGCCCACCTGATCTCCAACCCTCACCTGTTGGCATGAGAAACAGATCATGACTGCAAAAAAAAAAAATTCCAAATATGACATTCTCAAAAGAGCTTTTCCCATGAGGTAGTAATTGGCGGAGGAGTTGCATTGTCTTTGGGGGAAGTTGGAAAAGAGCCACTTCTTCCTCTACATCATTTGGGTAAGATCTCTGATCAAGATCCCTGCTGGGAACCTCCTGTTGAAGGTATTCCACACATCTGCCACTGGAAGGAGCAGACCCAGAATTTGCTGGAAGAACTACATATCTGCCAAGTGGAGCTGCTGACTAAATCAACTAAATAAATAAAGTGGACCAAACAAACTGACTCTGCAGATGCGCATTGACCTATCAATCAATATGCATCTGGTTGTTGCTGGTCGTTTGCTGGGTTGCTGGTCATTTCATCACATAGCTTGATAACATTTGTTGTTTTATCTGATGTTTTATGAAAATAAAGCAATTGCCATGGGATGTTTCACAACCATACTGCATCAAGTTCTAGCCACCATGTGGTCAATTTCTATTCTCTTTAACAGTTTAAAGTGATCTACAATTTATTGACATCTGCTATAAGGAAATCTGGTTTTATTACTTTAATAGATAATGTGTGCTATCTTGAATATTTTTTGCTTCTTTTGGTTTGATAAAGGAGCATAATTTGTTACACTTGAGTCAACATTGGCCAAAGGGGCATCATTATTTTAAGAAATAGAAATAGAGGACTAGTCGAAATGTAATTATACATGACATTTGACATAATTTCCTGGATATTTGTTCATCTTAATCGTATAGAATAAAATATATAATTTATAACTACAAAAAAATATCATGCAGTGATGTAAGTACATAAGTATGAAATGGTTTATCTTATAAGAATGAAGTAAATGTAGTAAGTGCTAAAATGGCAATATGTAGGTACAAAATTGGTGCTGCAGGGCTGAGGGTGAAAATAATTTGGATCTTCCTACAAGTAAATAATGCTGTTTTTAACATTTTAATGTTTTTAATTTTTGAGCAGTTAACATGTTCTGGCTTTGTTACTGTTTCTGTCAGAAATACTCCACTATTGTGACTGCAGCTTCCATTGGTTTTTCTTCAGAGTTTTAAAAATCTCATATAAATAAAAAAATATATAGAATTGCAAAAGCACAAAGTACTTATTTATTTATAGATGCTTTGCAGTAACAAAATGTAATGAGTTCTTTCTCTACCTGCATAGTTAGCTCTATGCTCTTCATGTGATTCTGCTGATATACAAACATCCACCGAACTGGAATTAAAATTCTATCTTTGCGGAGGAATAAAACGTGTTGTAAAATTTAAGAGCTTCATTTAGTGCTTTGGTCAAACACCCCCTAGTCTAAGAAGGCCCATAAAATTGATTTTACAGTCATCTCAGCCACAAGATGCTATTAGGAAAATGGAGTCCTGACCTCCAGTTGGGCTTGCACACTGATGAGAAATTGAACGGTTCTCATAATAGGATGTAGTACTTCAAGTTTGCCCCGTTGAAACGGTGTGTGCAAGACGACAGAGAGGCCACACCGCCTGTGGTTATATGAGCTCGTCGTTGACTTAAGAGTCATTCATAGCTCCTGGCTTCAAAGCGAGCCTTCAGGTTAGGAGTCACAGTGTCCGTATAAGACCTCTGCAGCGTTTCATGCCTGTGGTGAGGGTGCGTGGGCTCTGTGCTTGTCTCTGGTTAGTCATGTCCAATGGCGGCTGTGTCATCCTCTGTTGGTCAAACACATGTAACCGTCTGTCAGTGATCAGTCACATTACGTATAGTAGGAAAGGGATCCAACGTTGTATGCATGGTCAGGTCAAGGTTGTGTTGGGATCTGAAGGAGAATAGTATTTTTGGGGGACCCGCTTACTAAGGTTTTATAATGGGGGATAGCCCATGGTTCCTAATTAAGTCAACAATTATACTAACCATCAAAGTATTTATTTTTTGGTAATTTTAAATTTAAAGTATCATCGCCATACTAAGCAACCTTTGAGTGACACTCCCCCCACAGCCACAGCCCACTGTCACTCTCAAAGCAGCTAGAAAGACAGAGAGAGAGAGACTGTGAGCCTTGCATAACGCAGCGAGGTTGAGTCTATTTTAGCTCTTGTTTATTTAGTAGAGGGAGGGGGACAAGGAGGAGGTGAGATAGAAAGAGATGTCTTTATGCAAACGGATAGTGGCCAGAGACACCGGATTGCTGTCTGCAGTGCAGCGGGAGAGGGTCTATTTATAACTAGTGGCTTGGATTGTTACCAAAATACAACCACTGGTTGTGGTTTATAGCGCCCAATAAACCACAACCTGCGACTCCCGAAATTTACTAGTGACTTAAAAAAAACAAGCCAGACGTCGCTTATAATAAGAAGACTTGGTAACACTTTTATTGATGCCAATGATCTTACAATGGGCTTCCGTAAAGCTGTTCGTCTTACCGCAAGAGCGAGAACAGAACTGTAAGGCCGCCTTGGGGTCAGGGGCATGGAAGGTTGCAAGTGTGGTTTTTCGGCCTATGTCTCTTGGTGTGGCAGTCCGGTCCCCTGAAAAGAATTTCAGACTGTGCTTAACTGGAATAACATGAGCCAAGTTGGCTGCGCCTACAAGCAACCGCATAATATTGTCAGATATTCATTTAGAGTCATTTGTTGTTACTCTGTGCGTGAAATGTGACTCCATCACTGAAGCATAAATTAGAAAGTGATTCCTTCTTGAATGGTACCAAAAGTAGCACAAACTAGTTTGGTTATTCAATGTACGCCCATCAGGCTTAACCTTATGACCTTTGACACCTGGAGCTCAACCTGAAAATGACGGTGGACTTCAGGAGACCCTCACACTCTGCCCACCCTCACTATCCTCAACAACACAGTTTCAACTATGGATCACTTCCTGTTCCCAGGGACCACTCTCTCTCAGGACCTGACCTGGTCCTCACACACTGACACCATCCAAAAGAAGGCCCAGCAGAGACTGTACTTCCTGTGGCAACTTAAGAAGTACAACCTGCCACAGGAACACTGCCACCTTCTACACTGTCTTGTGCTCATCCGTCGCTGTGTGGTTCAATTGATCTACAAAACTAGACAGGTCCAAACGGCAATGAACCATAAAAGTTAAAGTGAAACAGCAGCTAACATAGCTGTCGAACCAACACATCCTGGTCACAGGTTATTCAGACTTTTACTTTCAATCTCGCGCTACAGAGCGCAGATGGCTAAAACGAGCTGACACAGAGCCAGTTTCTATCCCCAGGCGGTGACTTTGATGAACACTTTACAGCCAGGGTAGCCAGCCACTGCAGGGAAAAAATAAGCATATATGCACTAACTTGCCAGGTTTTTCTGTCTGTACATACGTACATACCCTTTTATGTACATAATGTTCCTGTTCTTACCTCTCCCCGTAAAATGTTTTCCGGTTTGCTGCTCTGCTTGTCTGTCTTGTCTTTTTTCAAATTGCAAGTGTTCGAATTCCTTGTTTGTACCCATTAACTTGGCAAATAAAGTTGATTCTGAAGAATCACAGAGAGACCATTTGAAGCTGTCTGTACTGAAGTGTCATTTAAACAGTCACATATAATCACCAGGTAAGCTGTAGGCTAAGGAAAGCTTGACGTGAAGATTAACCACTGGTAGCTGTCCACGATGTGTTTGTTTAGGAATTCCTACTCTCCATCATTTCATTTTCATCCCCTCTCTGTCTTTTTCTTGGCATGTGACTGATTTGGCTCATTAGGATCAGGAGAAGGAGAATTAATTATTGTCATTAAATGAAGCACGCCTCTTGTCCCTCTCTCGAGCACTCTAGCGACAGGGTTACTGGAGTGTGGACCGCGGTGAGGGGAAGAGGAAGGAACAGAAAGCTAATGGGGGGGAAAAGTAAAGGACGGGTACCAGTGAGGACCTATGCGGCATAGTTGCAGAAAACAAGAGGGTTGGAGAGCAAGCAAATGGGAGACGACGAATGACGTGGGGAAATAAAAACAATAAAAAGAGGACTAAAAAGTTGGATGAAGAGAAAAAAAAGAGCATGTGAGAGTCACTCATTATAGGATGGAGGGAGGAACAGAAAGGATAGGGACAGTCGCATAGAGAAGCAGCCTAAGCTGGATGTCATTCTTTTTTGGGCTTTTTGGCCAGGCTGCATTCTAATATGGTGGAGCGTATTGTTTAGCTCAGGCAGCTGAAAAAAGCTGTGTAATCCAGGACAGAGGGAAACGAGGGTGGGGAGTGAGGCAGAGAAGCTAAACTCACAAACAACACAGAAAAGGAGAGGTCAGAGAATCAGGCATTAAGCTTCCTGACCAGATCTTCCAGTTCACATTCCATAAAACACATTTTGTTGAATGTGTTGTTGTTGTTTTTTTTTTTTAATTTATGCATCACAAAGGTGGAAGTTTACAGGAAGAGGCGGTCCTAAGTGGTTAGTGTGCCTTTCTCAGTTTTTTCTATATTAGTTCTTCAATGGCATTTACTTAGATTATGCAGAACTGGCAAAAAAAAAAAAAATATATATATATATATATATATATATATATATATATATATATATATATATATATATATATATATCCTGTTGGGTACTCCAAAACAATAGCATCACCTTTCACAACTGCTAAGTGAGATCGCCAGTTTGAGTCCCAACAGGGTAAGTCAAGGCCTTTACCAATATGTGTTGCAGTGAATGAACAAGTGGACATTAGAACGCAGAACCCAGCTCAGTTATGCTCAAGCGCTTCCTGCTAGCTTGTTAACATAAAATGCAAATCAACCAATCACATGGCAGCGACTCAATGCATCCAGGCATCTAAATGCGGTAAGGATGATTGGCTGAAGTTCAAACAACACCTAAGAATGGGAAGGAAAGGGGATGTAAGAGACTGGGAACGTGACAGTTGTTGTTGCCAGACAGGTGTGTCTGAGTATTTCAGAAACTTTTGCTCGACAGAAGTTTAAACACATAACCGTCACAGGGTATTTCAGAGAAGATATCCAATTAGAAGCAATTGTGTGGATACAAATGAGAGAGAGGCAATTCTAGCTCAGATATCCTTGAAAATGGTTTGTGATTTCTTGCACAGCATTTAATAATACATTTATTTTAATTTTTTATGTATCCTGTCTGGCAGTGTAGCATTAAGAATTGCTGTCTTAATGCCAGAGACCCCAATAGATTTTACTTCCACAAGTGGATCAATTCTGCTTTCGCCATAGTGCTCCGTTATATATGCAAATAGCTTTATTAGATTTTATTCTAGGACTATTTCACTCTCAATGGACACAAAAACAGGAAGGTACAAGAGAAAAAAAGGAAGAGAATATGATTAGACAAGATGCTAAAGTGGACAAAAGGTGACAAAAATAGAGGAGCGGAAAAGGAGAGAACAAGATAACATCCTCGGAGTCTGCTTCTACACCTGCAAAGAGAGATATAAAAAGAACAGCAAAACCAACCGATGTATTGCAGTATTGCAGGTACAAACAACCAACACCTTGTTAACATCACTGAAAAATACATAGTATTGTTTAATATAAGATGTATAAAGTGACAGCTAAAGCTAATAATAGAGGTTTTCTGTATCAAAGGGAATCTGTAAGCACCTGAATCCAAGCAAGTGGTGTTTGCGAAAGGACTTGTGTATGTAAGGTTTTTCCATCAGAAAAATGCTCAGCATTCATGTGGTAGTGACAGAATGTGGCTCAAACAACATGAAAGCCTGGATCCATCATGCCCAGCCTTGATTGGCAAATGCACTTCCTTGTGTGTTTTTACTTGTTAGAGGCAATGCTATTGACTCTTGAGGAAAAAGCTTGAGGGCTAAGCCACTCCAAGAGCATCTCCTGCAATTCAAGTGACCAGCCTTCCTGATGCCAGCTCTTTCTTATTACCCGGAGTGGCATTTCATTTAGCTTCCGTCATTCATCTTCCCTTCTCCAGATGTGATACGGACTCGTGTGCTGCTGACGCTTCACCCCTCTGTTTTTCTAATTTTGCTTTTGTGTATTCCCTGTGTCTTTCATTCAGCCTCATTGCTTTTTTTATTTCCCTTTTCCTTTAGGCGTCTGCACCTCTTTCTCTTCTTTTTTATTTCACTTGCTGGTCCACTCATTCTTGTTTTGGAAGGTTGTTGGGCAAAATAAGTAACATATAGCTTTAGGCACTCATGTTGTCAAATTTGCTGTGCCACACTTCACCTGGGGGGGGAATGAAACTTAAGGTAAGGCTTTACTGAGAGCTCCTGTTAACATGACTCAGCTTAAAAAATGTCCCCAGGCAATAATCTCTGCTACATTTTAAAAAAGTCTAGCTAGCTTCTGTTATTTGCTTAAATTGAATCTACTGTGCCGAAACTCTGGTATAACTGCAAGTTGTGTGCATTTATCCTCGTTGGAGTCTAAGCCCCTAGTAGATACGTTAATAAATTAAATGATAACCAGATGGGAGGCATTGCCACCTGGATTCATTGCTTATACTGAAATAAATCAAGTGGTAACAAGTTGATGTTACAGAAGCTACTTTTTTAGGCCTAGTCAGCTGCAAAGCTGTAAACCGCTAAGATGCGATTACGTTCTCCCCTGTAGAGATTGTAATATCAGATATGATTTTAACTCTGGCGTGAAAAGAATCACATGTTTCCTGTATGCTTCAGCAGAAACCTTGCCTCTATCAGGCAAGGTTTGTAATGCAAATGTTTTAATGTAAGGTTCCCTGCTCTGGAATTCCAGGTTATTATTGATTAAATAATGCATTTTTGGTTAACACACTACTTTGTGTTACTTTGCAAACACAAAGATGTGAAGGGGAGTATACTATTTTACATTTTCCAACACTTTTTTTGCTGTGAGGTTGGGAGGGTTGATTAAAATCTACAACCCCTGATGCTTGTGCGGAATATATGCTGACAGTTAATTAACAATCTGCAACTCTTGTTGCAGATTGTTAATTAACATCTAAATTAAAATCTTGGCTTATTTAATCTATTTAATAAAAGACAATAAAGAAAAACTCATCTCCCAGTAGGAACAGTCACATTTCAGCAGCATTTTTTGTACATAGTGGAATTTGCTTTGTTTTAAAGAAAGAACAGCTTCTGGTAGCACACACCAATGGGTTTTAATGTTCTAGTCGTATTGAAAGGTTTCAGGTTTAGCTTCCATAATGCTAATATTAATGTGTTTAATGGAGATGCATGTTTGTGTGAAAATGCAGATGTTATTCTGTGTTTTATATTCATAAAGTTTTATATTTATATATATATATATTTTTAGTTTTAGTCTGTAAAAAGCCTCATTAGTTGTATTGTGGTTAGACTGCATACACTTCATACCGATGGTTCTGTAGTCTGGAGAGATCGACACATTACAGATCATTAAGAAGCAATACTGACTAATCAGGATCCTGTTTTCTAGGAGCCATTAAAATATGCAGTTTGTCTTTTCATGTGAAAATTAGTTTAATGCCACAGTTGGTTCAATTGATCTTTAACCTCCCTTTCTGGCATCATCTGGAGCCAATGTCTTTAAACATCTGAACTTTCAGACCAAACTCCATAAAACTGTAAATGACTCAGCGTTCAATGATCAAATTCTTTCATTCTCTCCTTCAGACTTCCTTCTCCGTCTCCCGTATCTGCCTTTCATTCGCTTTTTCTATTGGCAGTTTGACTCAGTTGCCTTGACTTTTAGAAATCTTATAAATGTGCAGCTGTGTATTCAGTCCCCCCCGCCCCCCCCATCTGTCTTTTGAACTAGTGCACTTTGAGAGACTGCGATATAGTGAAGGAAATAAAAAAAAAGTAGAGAAAGGATTTAGAAGAGCAATCAGATGCAAAAGAAGATGTGTGGGAAAAAATTGTGAAGTTTAACACCTGGAGAAAAGGAAGGCAGTTCAAAGTTAAAAAGGAAAATCACATTTTAGCACCTGCAGGGCTTTGTTCGCCATTTAGACGCTCATATATGCCATAGGTGTGCTCAAGGTGGTGCCCGTAGGGTAAAATGTATATGAAGAGACATTTTTAGGTGAACAAACACTTGTCTTAGAACATTTTGTGCCAGCATCTTGGTGAAAGATGGGCCTCGGATATGAATGCAAATTAAGCTCTATCCTCTGCAGCTTGCTTGTGTGGACAGTGTGTCTGAAATGTCTGTTTTTTTATCATCATTATTATTAATTACAGGAAGATAAATTGTATTTTCAGGTTAGGGTTTCAGAGAAGAAGTCAAAGAAAGGACACACTCTTCCATGATTTGCACACGTTTCTCCTGCTAGTGTGCTGAATTGTTCTGACTCTAAATATGGTCTAACCACATAGAATGTCACCCGTAATGGAAGGGAAGACATGAAATTACTGTTTCCACACTATCACATAGTTGGGCCCCGCAAACACACTCTGTGGAACTTAATAGAGTGTGATCCAATCTAACACCTAATCTAAGGTCTCTCATTTGCATGCAGGAAGTATTTACCAATATTACATGGTTTATAATACTATTAATAATAAGAATGAAAAAAAATGATAATAAATCCTGAGTAAGGATTTGGCACACTTAATCTGACAAGCCTTTATGGTAGGTTTCATTTGTGTGGGACCGCTGTCACGCCATATTATAATTCCTTATTTCTCTCACATACCAGGGAAAATACTGATTAAAGCTCTGGTGAAAACGTTATTATCTCGCTCAGATTGTAATAAATCATCTTTGACGGTTAAAGATCACACGACGAGATTGGGGCTGGCGGGAAAGGAGGCAACGGAGAATAAATGGGACAATGGGAGCAAATAAAACTGAAGGATTTGATGAAAGTCTGCCTGGACTGAATGTATTGACTTAATAAATGTCTTAATTTCAAAAGCGGGCCGTCAGAATCCCAATTTTTCAGCTTAATGGTTTCCTTGACACCCCGATTTAAATGAAAACTATAAAAAATGCAAAGTTCCACAGTATTTGGTATTGCAGTTTACATTGAATTTTTTTTTTCATGCTAAATGCAAATTTGTAGAGCAGTATACACCGGTGTTTTCTACATTTCGTCAAACATAGAAAGGATTCAGGTTATTTAGCTATACTTGTGGGTAAACCCAGACCAATGTCCAGAGTCAAGGTATTTAAAATGATAAAATATTATAAAGATGTTAGTAGTGCCATTCCTAAAGTTTCTTTAAAGAAATGGCACAGAAATGGCTGGGTGTCTGACTGGTGTTTTCTCCAGCTGGTCAGAATGCAATGTAATGCATCACTTCCAGTGATCAATATTCTATACCCTACCTCTATTTTGTACCCACGCATTGCAATTTCACAGGTCCGAAACCAGCCCACGATGTCTATCTGGTGGGTATGTTTATGGCAGATGGATGCCATGAAGCTCCCATCAATAGATTTAAAAAAAGGGGTGAAATTACCAGCACTTGTTATGCACCAATTACACTCTTAACACGCAAAACCAAATACTTTCTTTGAGGTCTGACGTGTCAATTCTGATTTGGGCCCATTCAGATTTTTGTTTGTGTGTTTTGGTTTTTCTTATAAGAACTGTAAAAGAAGCACAGAGGGTGAAAAAACACATGCTGCAGGGTGTTCATTTATTTTTATTTTTTTGATAGAAGTGGTAGCATTGAGTCCAGCAGAAAAGCAAAAGGAAACAAAATCGCATCCCCGTCTTTGTATCAAAGTGTTTGTGCCTAACCTTCATCTGATTTTTATTGAACTCAAACAAGTGCCTTAAAGAACATGCTGTTGGCTGACACATTTAAAATCAATTTCTTATTTATCATGTTTTTAATGGAAAAGAGAGAAAAATCTGCTTTTTTTCTTTGGCTTTTCAATCACCAATCAGATTTGATCAAGGGGAAATTAATAAATGTATCAGGGTATCATTCCTGTTACCCCTCCTATTGAGGTGCAATGATGATCAAATGGCTGAAAGGTCATGTGGAAACCAAAAGCATGCCCTCCATTACTCTTATTAAAGCGACATCACTAATGTTTCACACTTTTGTTTAAGATTGCTGTAGAAATATACCTTTATTCTGTGAAAAGCTACTTCATTTTCACTCAACGTTATCAATTTGCGAGAAGCTTCTACCGGACCATGCTTATTTGTAGGTATTTAAAATCCTCGTAGTTTACAGGATAAGGTGCAAAAACACCTTCCGAATAAACGGCTTACACAACACAGAATGTGTAGGGGGAAAAAAACTGAGATTTCATGTTACACCTGGGTGCTGTGTGGAACAGGGTGGGTGGGTAATGAGGTAGGAAACACTCAATTTCCATTTTTTGCTGGTCATTGACTCAGTTGAGGAGGCAAATGCAGAGTAAAATGTTGTTTACATTTTATCTTTATTTCATTATTTTTTTCCATTGTCACCTTCGCTTTCTTCATTATCAGCTCCATCGCTGTTAAAAAGAAAATCAGCAGCTCTTGGGACAAGCTCCGCCCTTGCGGCATATTGTAAACCTCAACTGTCTCCATTTTCTCCCGGTCTGCATCCGATCCACGGCTTAATGAACTTTTCTTAAGAGCTTCACTACGATGCAAAAGGGGTGGGGATTGAACTGCCTCCCAGCAGCCCACGGTACCTGTCCAATCTCAGCCTCTCCTCCCTGTCCTCCCCTTTAGAAGTGGCCTCTTTCTGTGCCATCCTCCACCGGGAGTGTTTGTCATTTTGAATATGAATGAGCTCTATTACGCTCTTTGCTCTTTCTGGTTGCTGAGTTTTCTCATGAACCTTTTTTTTTTTTTTTCCAGCCCAGGAATAACAGACCCTTTCCTCATGAATCCATACGTGCACCATCATGTGATGCATGATGTAACAAAAGCCTTATCCGCAATGCTCATACTCCAGGGGGTAAAAAGGGGAGAAAAAAAATATAAAGGGGGAGTTTTTGCACCACCAGAAGTCTATAAAGAACAAGTCGTTTATCTTTTCCCATCTTTCCGACCATCGAGCGAGCTTCCACATGCATCGTCTCGTCTCCCTTGCAGCTAAAAAGGCTGAGCTCCTCTTAGCTCCCACGACCAGGGAGGGCTGTAAAACGTTTGTTGCTGGAAATTTTCCCACACGCTAAAGCACAAAATGAATTCATCTTCCTTTAGTGTCGGGGAGTAGGAGAAAAAAAAAAAATCCATAAACAAACAGACAGACACAGGAAAGCAGGCCAACTGAAAAGCTGAGAAGAAAAACGGGATGAAAAACGGCTCTTCTGAAAGCAGCATAATTCTCCCGTTCCTCTTTGCCTTGGAGCGTTAGAGCTATTATGTCACTCAAACAAAGCATCTTTCAGCACCTTGACCCTTTTGCATAATGGACTCTAAATGCCTATGGTAGCATAAATAATGGAGAGCTGATGATGGTCCGGGATGTGAGAGGGGTATGCGTTTCCTCATGCGGAACCAGCTTCCCTTTGGAGATGAAGTACAAGTTCATTTGTCAAATGCGCCTCTTTTTATGCGCGTCCGGCGGCGAGGCGACGCGGCTGTTAGCGCCGTCGCCTCACGGCGAGAACCTGCAGTTCAAGTGTAGTGCGATAACCGAAGGTGTTTTCTCCAGGTTCTCCTCTTGTTTCCTCACATTAAGTTGTTCCAGATTGATTGGAAGACTGAACGCGTATGTGCTTGATGCCCTGTTGTCGCAAGGTTCAAAGAATTGCGAAGAAAAGTGTGTGGCCCTGTGAAGTTATTATTAGGAATAGTTTCCTGATTTGTAGAGACGAGCCATTTCAGAATGAGTTTGCAGAACAGTGAAACCCAGCTAGCCTTGTTTGTTCTTATTTTAGCGCTTAAAAATAACTCAACGGGAAATGCTCATATCCTTATCTGGAATAAAACACAATACAAGCAGATATTAAACAGTGTTACCGTGCTATATTTTACTGTTACAGTGCAAAACAGTGTTGAAGAGGACTGATCATTCCAATCAGCTGGCAGTTTGTTATTCCGCTATTCGTGCCCTCACTGCGAATGGAATGTATGTTCCAAGGGGCTTTTTCCTCATATCATGGGTGTAACGTTATCCCAGCAAACTCACAACCAGCTGATTAT
>NC_046375.1:21790213-21878643 GCF_011125445.2 Fundulus heteroclitus
TCAGAATGAGGCAGGCTTAAAGGAGCAAAGTACAAGTTCCATGATTTTTGCAGAGGTCTGCCCCCTCTGGCGACAAGTTGAAATGACACCAGTGTTGCGCACGTGCATAAGAGACAGCTGACTGCACAGGTCTTTTGTTTAGAGGTGCGATGTCTTCTGAGATAAGAAAATTATAAATATTGAATCCAGCCTACAGTAGCAACTGCGGTAAATAGGGGATATCTAATATTACACGCAATTGTAACGGCATGTATGGGAAAGAAAATAATTAACTTCAAAACTTGTGCAATGCACCTTTAATAGAAACGTGTGTCTCACTTTTCTGATTTTTCTTTGCAAAAGTTTAGAATAACAATGGTTTATTTTACCTTTCATCTAACATCTAGATCAGTTTGTAATGCGAAATCCCTATGAAACACACTGAAGTTGTAATGTGACGCAATATCAAACGGTTCCATCTCTATGAATATCCTACAAAGCATTGTAAGTAGGAGTTATTACTGAACAGCCTCGTTGTAGCTAACTTGGATTGTTGCATGTTCTCCTTACAACCTGCAATGACACTGTGCGAGTTAAAGGTTGTGAACAAGGTGTGCAAGTGTGGGCACTGCAGCTTCATTTTTTGCGCGTGATCAATATTTCTGTCAGGCATGAGAGCATCAACCGTGCTGGCCCGACAAGTGGGGGCGCAGAGAGCGAGTGGTGGGGGCTGCGGGCATGTACTTTGTTAAAGGGCAAGCTTTCAGTGATCCCGTGTGTCCAGAAAGAAGAGCGAGAGGAGAGAGAGATGAGAAGCTAAACTTTGTGTGATGGACTCTTGATGGGAAAGCTTTCCTCTCACAGCACCGAGCAAATCCACCGGGTGATAGATTTGAAGAAGAGCTCCGGCCCTCTGCTGACCTGTGAAATGTTCGCACCAGCCGGCGACATACATGTGCGCGCGGACGTGTTAACTTGTCAAACTATGATCATCTTAGTCCTTGAATGCTTTCGACAGAGCGATGCGTGTCTGCTCCCCTCGCACGCGTTGACTGAGCGCCTCGCTGGATTTATAGAGTCTGTTTGCTTTTTTTCAACGGATCAGCAGAGGAGTTGATGCCACAGTCAATGTCACAGCCTTCATGCATAATTGCTCCGCTCTGTCATTGCCAACGGCTCGCCAGAGTCACATCTGATTGTTTCCCCCTCTTCCTCCTTTTCTCCTTCCTGCTCCATCTTTATTCTCATTAGGCTCATTAGCTGTCCTGCAGGGACAGACTGAACCTACAGGAGCAACAAGGAGCAAACGTGCAGAAGGTTTCTTTCGAATGCAGCACATTTGTCCCAAAGATAAATAAGCAACGTTTAAATCCAAGAAAGCCCTACTTTAAGAGAGGAATGAATGTGTGACTGCATTGTCTGAAGCAAATGATGTCTGGTGATTTTGTCAGTGGGGTTTGGTACCTTTCTCACGTTTGTCTCCAGGTTTGAGTGATGATAGTAAGAAGAAACTGAGCAGTAGAAAGCTTAGACTTGCTGTGGTGCTGACCGCTGACTCACTGTCCGATGCTGTTAATAATTCAAAGGAAAACATGGTTTACGGAGCTCTGGAACTTTCTGCAGGGAGACTTGTTTCCAGAATATTTATTCTCGTAGTCTAATCTTCCCAAATGAAAAGCAGTGTCTTTTGAATTTTGTTTCACCGCAATTTTCTCATGTGAATTTGCTCATGTATTTTTCTGTTTGATGTAAAAGCATACATTATCACAACAAATGGGTCTTTTTATTTATAGATTTATTTTTGAAGTGGTATATTAGGACTATAATATGCAACGTGAGCCGCTTTCTTTATGCATTGATCATAATATTCAATTGTTCTCTGATGGTATGTGGGCCATTATTTCTTATTGCATGATTGTGCACATTCCAACACACTAGAGTATATGTGGCAGCCAGTGGGGAGATTTTGGTGAAATTGATTAAATGATTGGTTTCTTTCAGGCTTTCACAAGGCATTGAAAGTGTAACTGGTTTCCCTGGTAGAACGGGGCTGTAGCTGCAGCTTACAATGCCATTAAACCCCAGAATTCCTCCTGCCAGTGACTCTAGTCTAGTTTAGCACAAGGCAACTGTATGAAAATGGTAGAACATTTACATGACCGTATACATGACCATCCTCCCCCCCATCCGCCGGCTCCTTTTGACTGCTTTGGCCCTACATTTGATATCAAAATGCCCTTGGAGTGCTGTGTCCATTGTTCATTGTAAATCACTGCAGAACCATGAGATTACAGAATGTCTGTGAATATGTCCTCTTATGGACTTTACTGTTAAAGGTGTGCAAAAGTCTGTCTAATATATTTATCCGTAATTGCAGAAACATCCAGAGTTTTTTTTTAAACCAGCATTAAGAAGCATTTTATTATATTTCAAATTTCCAGCAGCATTACTTTCCACACCTTTAGTACTTCCTACTAAATAAATAGGAAAAAAAATTAAGCTTTTTTATGTTTTACTTTTTATGGTGAACAGAATGAGTATTAACTTTAAATTACTAATGATTTTCTTCTTCTTTCTGAGGGAAAATATGTGGCCTAGATGCCATTTTTAGCTCCTCTTCAAAATGGGAAAGAGAAGAGAACATATGATTCTAATAAGGCCAATGTCTGATCTTCGTAAGTTGGGAAATGACTACATAGACCAAATCTAGGCTCAGATCATAATAGTGTAGCATTTAGTTCCTATGCTCCACTTATCTGGAACAAACTTCCAGAAAACTGTAAAAGTGCTGAAAGCCTGAGTTCTTTTAAATGGAGATTAAAAACACATTTGTTTAGGATTGCCTTCGACTGTTCTAGTTAAACTGTTTTAATAGATAAAAGCCTATAGAAATAATGAATTATATTCAACCCTTAAAGCAAACATAATAGGATTCACAAATACAGAACAGTGACATCATTAGTTCAACTTTGTAGTCCAACTGTTTTTAATATTTGCTTTTAATTTCTATTTTCCCATGTTTTATTATGTTTCTACATTTTATTCCAATTTCCTTTTATTCTGTTTTTTTCCCTATATTTTAATCATGTAAATCACTTTGCATTGTCTTTGTACTGAAATGTGCTATACAAATAAATTTGCCTTTGGCTTTAAAGGTTTAAGGGTGTATTCACACCTGCCATATTTGGTCCGCTTTAAACAAACCAGAATGAATTTCTCCTCTTGCTCTGGACCTTTTTTGCAGGTGCGAAAACACTCAAGTGAACCCTGGTTCGGATCAAACCACCGCACCGGGACCGACTTTTTGAGGTGGCCTCGGTCCATTTCCAAACACACTCTGGTTCAGTTTGCTTCAGGTGTGAATACGACATAGCTCTGATCCAAACCAACAAAAAGCATACGTCTCTTTGGACTTAACAAGCCAGCGTGGCAGTAACATAGTCCCAAAATCATAGTTTGTTGCTGCTTCCAGCATGCTTTGGGACTCCTTCAGCTTGCAGGACACATTCTCACACACTCATCCAAAATCAGAAATAAAATGTCTTGAAACCTGCAATGGAGGAGCTGCTCTTGCCACTCGATGATGAATGATTTAGCAGCTCTGATAACAGCACAAATAAGCTAAGCAGAGGCGCTGCACTCAGTATTTCCATGGTAGTCTACCTTCAATGCAAGGTCTGTGCTACTTCCCGCCCTAGTCATTCCTGTCCAACGGGTGCAGCAATCGTCAAACATGTGGCTTTGCTTACAAGTTATAGTTGGCTTGCAAAAAGCACAATGTGAAACTCTACTTTTGGTCTGGACAAAACAAGGGGACCAAACGACTTTCCTGGCGTGAATACAGCCTACAAAAACTATTGTGCACATTGAAAAAGAAGGTACTTTAATCCAAAAAAATTATGCAAAACTGACCTTTGTCTTGGGGTCACCAAGACTATGTAAAACAAGTATTGGACAATGTGTACAGGGCCAATCGGTTATCTGGTGGGCAAAACAAGGAAAGGCCGTCCTTTCTTTGTCCTGCCATCTTGGATAAATGTGGGAAGCTGAGCTGCTGCTGCAACCTAAATGTTACGGTGTGCTTTGGTGAGATGAGACTAAGATAAAGACGTTCAGAAATAAGCATCCCAGATGCGTCTCAAATAAATTTGAATATTAAAATATTAACATTAAAAATAAATCGGGACGAATCGCTCCTTCTTTGAGTATCTTTTCCAAAAAGCCAAAGAATCTTGAACTCTGAGAAGCAATGATATTTTAAATGAATTGCTGGTGTCCACTGCTAAAAACCTACAGAATTATGATGATTCAGTAGGCTGGTGGGTCTAAACATACGTTTATGTCCAAATCAACACAGAAATGGCTCCCTATATATATATATATATATATATATATATATATATATATATATATATATATATATATATAATCAACCTTCTTCCATGGGAATCACTCCCTGGATTTAAGTCCTCTAACAAACCGGTGGGAAGAACTGAAGAAAAAAAAAGATGTTTAAGAAAAAGCATTGGGGTCTGCTGTATGAGCAGCTTGGCTCAATACCATCGCATCCTTTATAGTCACATAGATGTTGGGGAACCTGAATTAACCTTTGTTTACGCAAGCAAATGCACCAAGATTTCGCCCGATCAGTCATTCATTGTTTGTCCCTGAAAAGACTCAGTTTGGCAGCCCTTTCGGTCTTTTACTCGGATAAATGTATATTAGGTTCTGCTGCTCACATTCCCGGGACTGTTGTCTGATAAATATCCTTATATTGATGTAAGCGTACATGGCCAGAGTTGTACAGTGGTGCTGCAAGAGCCTTGGCTGGCCTCAGGCAAAGGAACTGTTTTATATATATATATGCCTTTATGCCACAGACTCTTCTTTGGGACTGTCAAGAACTGATTTTTGAAGTTGATACTGTGCAGAAAGGATATGGCTTGACTGAGTAATGTAGTATACTAGCTTATTATTTTCAATAAACATCTCTGGTCTTTGTACTTTGTCATGCCTCGTGTTTAGATGCCTCCAAACTTTATAGGATGTCTTACAGTTTTTTTTAAGTCATAAATACAGCTGATGGCAAATCTCTTTAAAATGTGTGAAATGGATGTGTTCTTTCATGGTGGTTAGGCAAAATTACAACTGGCGCAGCGGTTAGAGTGAATGACCCATGTACGGAGGCCTTAGTCCTCGATGTGGCCGACCCGGGTTTGCACTGTACGAAAAATGAGCCACTAGTGTCGTAAAAACCTAAAAAAAATAAAATAATTTTCTTTAATTTCTAATACATAATTTTTTTGGAATACCCATTAGCCCAAGGAGGATAGTAATTGCACAACCACAGAGCTGAGCTGCAACACTTGAGCAACGGAGACGCAGCTGTTTGCCCCCCAAAACTAAGTCCTTTTAATTCTACACCCTACCGTGTAATAGAGCCAACTAGCTCTGTTGGGTTAAACATTATAAGCTAAAAGAATAAGGTGCAGATGCTGCCAACCTGTAGAGCAGAGCGCTTTTGAGGAGTCAGAATTTTGATTTCCCCTATCATTGATTTACTTAAAAAAAAAAAAAATTGTTTAAGAAGTAAAATATGGTGCAAGCTGGCTTCACGTCACCTTTTTGATCCTTGACACCAAAGTGTGCTGTAAGGTGTGGCGTCTGTCCCCCGCTGCACTGCAGGGCTTATCGGAGCTGCTTTTTACACTGCACTGCCTTCTTCAAAGGAGGCCAGCCAGTTACTTGAATTCATGACTTTTAACCTTGGTGTGCTGATGGCAGCATAGTCAACATCTCTCTTTAAAGGGGTTATTTTTTACATGTGACGGTCGCTTCTTGCTGTAAATGGCTTGTGAAAAAGCAAAAAAAAAAAAAAAAAAAAAGTTTCTGCTTTCCTTTCCTGATATACAGGGAAATCGGTGTGAGTGGATGCTGAAGGTAGGTGGAGATAAGAGAGTAGCGGGTGGTTAATTCTAGTGAAATAGGCCTGCTTCACTGAATAAAAAATTTCAGACGTGGAGGGTTCTGGAAAAGCCGCCACTATTTTGGAGTTCTGGAATTTGTAATCTGCCAAAACATTCCCTTGCAGAAAATGTTGATTTCGTTAGTGGAAAAGAACATATTCAAGTATGACAAGACTGTCACCAAGTTCAACCAGAACTCATTGTCCTGCATTCCCAGGGAGTGATGTTATTATCATGGCTAGCAACAGTTCATCAGGTAAACAATCACAGAATTACATTTCGGCACTTTGGAACATTGTCTTGATTTCTGTGGCATTGAGAATCTCTCCAGGGTGCACCCTACCTCCCACCCAGAATAGGGGACAAGTACAGTAGACAAAGGATACACAACCTGTCTTGGATCTGCAATCAGTGTAGAATTATTCAGTTCAGGTTTGACTAATCTATGTATAACAGGTTTTGGCCTCCAAGGTCTAAATAATTTGAACAGATTTTATTTATTCAGCACTTTTCATGCTGGTAAGTGTACTGCAGAGTGCCTTAGAGAAGTTAAAAACAGACATTAAACAAACAACATGATTTAACTAAGAAAACAAACAAAAAAAATCATGTAATGAGGAAAAACTGTATTATAAAAAAACTGTAAAACTAATTTAACTGTAAGCACACATGCAACAACGTTCGCGATAAACTGTCAAATTAAGGCAAATACAAAACAAATCTAGATCAAAATACAAAACCTATACGTACTGAACAAGAACAATGCAAAATAGTAAAACAAGATAAATCCTTAATAGCAGCTAAAGGCCAGACTGAATTAATGTGTCTTTACTTTGGCTGTTAAAAACATCTGCTCTCTCTCTCAGTTGCCCTCAGGATAACAGGAAGCCTGTTCCACATTTGAGATCCGGACTCTCCACAGATATCCGTAGATCGCAGATTAATCTATGGTGACTATCCCACAACAGTCCACTTAAGACGCTGTAGTGATAGCTCTATGTTTATATGCAGAATGCTATGGTTCTCCCGGGCTATAGCATATATGTACAGGCTTATCTGCCTTATAAGCGGCGTGGACCCATGGACGCAGAGAGATCCGTCAAGACCTTGAGAGATCTTTCTCACGCGCAGTCCTTGTCAAGACCCAGAAACGCTGCCACAAAAGAATTAAGAGTAGAGGCCTCTTTTATGCTTTTGTGACTGACCAACCAGGCAATTCAATACCAGCCTCTTGGAAAAATAGCAGCCTCAAACATAGATGTGATGTGTCAAGCTTCAAGCACTTGCTTTCATGTCTAGAGCTCTTAATAACCCCTCACACTTACTTCAGCAGACAAAGTCTCATACTGACAGCAGCTGGATAACGCTCCACAAGACAAACTTCACTTTGAGGAAGAATATTGTGTTAAAGCTCTAGACGTCATTCACATTAAGCAAAAAAATGCATACACCTTCCTTTTGTTGCCTATGAAGCCAAAGGGTCAAATGAGTTTAGAGTTATACGTTTATACAATTTTTTTTTCAGATCACTGTCAGCTAATAATTTAAACGGTCTATTTAAAAGACAAAGCAAAATGAGTACAATGAAAGGTGAGAGGTTTGCTAAATCTACATCTGGATTGTGCCCTTTGTGTTCGCTTTTTCTCTGTCTCTCTGCCTTCATTCCTTTCCCAGCACTCCGCTGTGCGCCTGCTCGTAATTGAGTCATTTTCTCCTCGTTCGAGCGCCGTCTCTGGCAGGCAGCTGGATCAAGGTGACCCCCTGCTATTGTTTGGGCCCGTGTGTGTTTTTCTCCCGCTAACTCGCCGACATAATCACCGCCTCTCGAGCGACGTAATGGGTCAGCCGTGGTGGTGAGACATCATCCCCGACCCCAGCACGCCTTGCTGCGCAGTCCGAAATGTCAGTGAGGAGGCAAGGCAGCACGCCGATGCATGTAATGATGTAATACGGCAGCCGACCCTTCATTTTTTTTTTTTTATGTATCCATTCCCCCTTAGAGAGTTTCCGTCTGCCTGAGTCTGGGCTGTCTTCGCTCACCTTGTCCTCTCCTAACACAGGTGAAAGGAAATGGAGGATCTGTCTGTTTTGTCCTTTCCTTGGAACCACGTTGCTCCTTGGAATACTTTTTCTGTTGACTACTCTGATCTTATGAGTCAATCATTGTATCAGTGGGGTTTTGTAAGAGGCCTCATTAAACGTCAGTTTAACATCATTCAGCTGCGTGTCGATTATCCGCACTTGAGAAACATTCCAGTGCCTTTGACACTGATTGATTTTTGGAGAGTCGTCACATGATATCCTTATGTATATTCATTTAACTGGGACAACAATTCCAATATAAGTCACTAAGTGAGTCCAGATGGGCAAAAGAATAATCCGAATCTGTTAGATAATGTCCACTTACAACGAGACCATTGGGAGGAAGGATGCTAAAGTCTAAATCCTATTAGATCTTCCTGATAAACTGCCAGTCATAATATTCAAAAAAGGAGATTTGAGATCAATCTGGTATTTAAGCCAAAAGTCAAACCAAAGAGGAAGTTGTACATGATACTTGGACGTGATACACATGGAAGACCAAATATACGGTGCTGTAAAAAAGCCTTTGTGGTGTTACAGATTTCCTGTGTTTTTGCCTTTTTCTACACTTGAAATGGTTTGGATCACCAAACAAATGTATTAATGGATAAGGATAGCCTGATAAAATTCAAAGATTTCAAATATGTATTCCTTTTCTGGGCTCTTCTGTGATCTCCTGAATGATTCATCGAAGTACTCTTGGAGAAAATCTGGTAGACTGGACACTCCAGAGAAGGTTCACCACTGTTTAAGATTTTTCTCCATTTGTGGACAAAGGCTCTGGCTGTGGTTTAGGGAACTGGTGCCATAAGTCCGCTGAGGTAGACAGTAGTGGTTTTGTTTCAGTACTTGAATCAGAGCATGATGTTTCTTTTTGACATATTTCAATCTGCTTCATGTTGTCACACGGGTCCTATTAAAAGGGTTTCTTGATTCTGTTGGGGTGTCTAATGGTTCTTTTTTCATAAGTGGTATTAGAATGAAGGGGGATGGATACACTAATCAGGGCTCTGTCTGCAGCAATGAAGGTGCTGTTTCAGTCCACCATGATAAAGAGGGGGTTAAGGGAAAAGGCAAAGCTGTCAAATTACTGGCCCACCTGATCTCCAACCGTCACCTGTTGTCATGAGAAACAGATCATGACTGAAAAAAACAAAATCCCAAATACGACATTCTCAAAAGAGCTTTTCCCATGGGGTAGTAATTGGCGGAGGAGTTGCATTGTCTTGGGGGAAGTTGGAAAAGAGCCACTTCTTCCTCTACATCGTTTGGGTAAGATTTCTGATCAAGATCCCTGCTGGGAACCTCCTGTTGAAGGTATTCCAGGCATCTGCCACTGGAAGGAGCAGACCCAGAATTTGCTGGAAGAACTACATATCTGCCAAGAAGAGCTGCTGACTAAATAAACTAAATAAATAAAGTGGACCAAACAAACTGACTCTGCAGATGCGCATTGACCTATCAATCAATATGCATCTGGTTGTTGCTGGTCGTTTGCTGGGTTGCTGGTCATTTCATCACATAGCTTGATAACATTTGTTGTTTTATCTGAAGTTTTATGAAAATAAAGCAATTGCCATGGGATGTTTCACAACCATACTGCATCCATTTCTAGCCACCATGTGGTCAATTTCTATTCTCTTTAACAGTTTAAAGTGATCTACAATTTATTGACATCTGCTATAAGGGAATCTGGTTTTATTACTTTAATAGATAATGTGTGCTATCTTGAATATTTTTTGCTTCTTTTGGTTTGATAAAGGAGCATAATTTGTTACACTTGAGTCAACATTGGCCAAAGGGGCATCATTATTTTAAGAAATAGAAATAGGGGACTAGTCAAAATGTAATTATACATGACATTTGACATAATTTCCTGGATATTTGTTCATCTTAATCGTATAGAATAAAATATATAATTTATAACTACAAAAAAATATCATGCAGTGATGTAAGTACATAAGTATGAAATGGTTTATCTTATAAGAATGAAGTAAATGTTGTAAGTGCTAAAATGGCAATAAGTAGGTACAAAATTGGTGCTGCAGGGCTGAGGGTGACAATTATTTGGATCTTCCTACAAGTAAATAATGCTGTTTTTAACATGTTAATGTTTTTAATTTTTGAGCAGTTAACATGTTCTGGCTTTGTTACTGTTTCTGTCAGAAATACTCCACTATTGTGACTGCAGCTTCCATTGGTTTTTCTTCAGAGTTTTAAAAATCATATAAATAAAAAAATATATATAATTGCAAAAGCACAATATACTTATTTATTTATAGATGCTTTGCAGTAACAAAATGTAATGAGTTCTTTCTCTACCTGCATAGTTAGCTCTATGCTCTTCATGTGATTCTGCTGATATACAAACATCCACCGAACTGGAATTAAAATTCTATCTTTGCGGAGGAATAAAACGTGTTGTAAAATTTAAGAGCTTCATTTAGTGCTTTGGTCAAACACCCCCTAGTCTAAGAAGGCCCATAAAATTGATTTTACAGTCATCTCAGCCACAAGATGCTATTAGGAAAATGGAGTCCTGACCTCCAGTTGGGCTTGCACACTGATGAGAAATTGAACGGTTCTCATAATAGGATGTAGTACTTTAAGTTTGCTCTGTTGAAACGGTGTGTGCAAGACGACAGAGAGGCCACACCGCCTGTGGTTATATGAGCTCGTCGTTGACTTAAGAGTCATTCATAGCTCCTGGCTTCAAAGCGAGCCTTCAGGTTAGGAGTCACAGTGTCCGTATAAGACCTCTGCAGCGTTTCGTGCCTGTGGTGAGGGTGCGTGGGCTCTGTGCTTGTCTCTGGTTAGTCATGTCCAATGGCAACTGTGTCATCCTCTGTTGGTCAAACACATGTAACTGTCTGTCAGTGATCAGTCACATTACGTATAGTAGGAAAGTGATCCAACGTTGTATGCATGTTCAGGTCAAGGTTGTGTTGGGATCTGAGGAGAATAGTATTTTTGGGGGACCCGCTTACTAAGGTTTTATAATGGGGAATTTAGCCCATGGTTTCTAATTAAGTCAACAATTATACTAACCATTAAAGTATATTTTCTTTGGTAATTTTAAATTTAAAGTATTATCGCCATACTAAGCAACTTTTGAGTGGCACTCCCCCTACAGGGTCTTTTTTAAAATAGCACTGTAGTAAATGCGCCCCCCCCCCCCCCCCCCCCCCCCCCCCCCCCCACAGCCACAGCCCACTGTCACTCTCAAAGCAGCTAGAAAGACAGAGAGAGAGACTGTGAGCCTTGCATAATGCAGTGAGGGTAAGTCTATTTTAGCTCTTGTTTATTTAGTAGAGGGAGGGGGACAAGGAGGAGGTGAGATAGAAAGAGATGTGTGTCTGCAAACGGATAGTGGCCAGAGACACTGGATTGCTGTCTGTAGCGCAGCGGGAGAGGGCTTATTTATAACTAGTGGCTTGGATTGTTACCAAAATACAACCACAGGTTGTGGTTTATTGTACCCAATAAACCACAACCTGCGACTCCCGAAATTTACTAGTGACTTAAAAAAAAACAAGCCAGACGTTGCTTATAATAAGCAGACTTGGTAACACTATTATTGATGCCAATGATCTTACAATGGGCTTCCGTAAAGCTGTCCGTCTTACCGCAAGAACGAGAACAGAACTGCAAGACCGCCTTGGGGTCAGAGGCATGGAAAGTTGCAAGTGTGGTTTTTCGGCCTATGTCTCTTGGTGTGGCAGTCCGGTCCCCTGAAAAGAATTTCAGACTGTGCTTAACTGCAATAGCATGAGCCAAGTTGGCTGCGCCTACAAGCAACCACACAATATTGTCAGATATTCGTTTAGAGTCATTTGCTGTTACTCTGTGCATGAAATGTGACTCCGTCACTGAAGCATAAATTAGAAAGTGATGCATGCTTGAATGGTACCAAAAGTAGCACAAACTAGTTTGGTTATTCAATGTACGCCCATCAGGCTTAACCTTATGACCTTTGACAGGTAAAGCGCACCCTAACATTTCTAACGGGCCCAGGAGATGGGCTGATAGTTCTGCGCTTTTAGGGGTTGGGATGGCGGATTTCGGTGGTGCTGCAGTATGTTGAGAAAAATAAAACTGACAACATAAGTGGGGTGAGTAACACTGATTATCTCTGAGCCACAGCACCTGTTAGAAGGGGGTATATATTCAGTTCCAGGTGAACGTTTTGTTTGCATTCGGTGTGTTAAAAACAAGGAAGTTAGACAAGGGCCAAGTTTTGGGGCTAGATGACTGTTTTAGGGCATCTCCCAAACTGCAGCTCTTAAGATATGTTTGACACACATATTGACACACAGACTGTCCTGTGTCACCTAATCCAACAGATGAGCTACTGTAGCATAAACTGCTCAAGAAAATGATATTGGTTGTGATAGAGAGTTTTTAAAATACGTAGGGCATTGCAGTCTGCTGCAAATGAGGCTGCATTGCTGTCGACCAGTCAGGGGCGCCAACAGTGAGCCCTCTCCACCACTGAAGTGCCTACCAACGTCTGTGTAAGCACCAGATTTGGATAATGGAGAAATGGAAAAAGATGGCCTGGTTTTACGGATACATTTGATCCTGTCTGTAGACTTCAGCTCGGCGTTTCCAGATGATAAACCCTGACATCCTCCACAAGAAGCCCACTTACAGTGCCGCCCACCACCTTTCAGTGCAACGCCAGTGCCCTGGCTGACTGCCAGCTCCTGCTCAAGAACAACCAACACCGGCACCCCCCAGAGGTGTGTTCTCCACCCGGTCCACTTCTCTCTGTACACTAAAGACTGCACCTCAGTTGACCCGTCTGTGATACTCCTAAAGTTTGCAGATGACACTACTGTCATCGGTTTGATTCAGGACTGTGATAAATCTGCATAGAGACGGGAGGCAGGTCGGCTGGTTCACCAATGCTCCCAGAATCACCTGGAGCTGAACCTGAAAATGACGGTGGACTTCAGGAGACCCCCCACACTCTGCCCACCCTCACTATCCTCAACAACACAGTGTCTACTATGGATCCCTTCCTGTTCCCAGGGACCACTCTCTCTCAGGACCTGACCTGGTCCTCACACACTGACACCATCCAAAAGAAGGCCCAGCAGAGACTGTACTTGCCGTGGCAACTTAAGAAGTACAACCTGCCGCAGGAACACTGCCATCTTCTACACTGTCTTGTGCTCATCCGTCGCTGTGTGGTTCAGTTGATCTACAAAACTAGACAGGTCCAAACGGCAACGAACCATAAAAGTTAAAATGAAACAGCAGCTAACATGGCTGTCGATCCAACACATCCTGGTCACAGGTTATTCAGACTTTTACTTTCAATCTCGCGCTACAGAGCGCAGATGGCTAAAACGAGCTGACACAGAGCCAGTTTCTATCCCCAGGCGGTGACTTTGATGAACACTTTACAGCCAGGGTAGCCAGCCACTGCAGAAAAAAAAGCATATTTGCACTAACTTGCCAGGTTTTTCTGTCTGTCTGTCTGTACGTACGTACATACCCTTTTATGTACATAATGTCCCTGTTCTTACTTCTCCCCGTAAAATGTTTTCCGGTTTGCTGCTCTGCTTGTCTGTCTTGTCTTTTTTCATAATGCAAGTGTTCGAATTCCTTGTTTGTACCCATTAACTTGGCAAATAAAGATGATTCTGAAGAATCACAGAGAGACCATTTGAAGCTGTCTGTACTGAAGTGTCATTTAAACAGTCACATATAATCACCAGGTAAGCTGTAGGCTAAGGAAAGCTTGACGGGAAGATTAACCACTGGTAGCTGTCCACGATGTGTTTGTTTAGGAATTCCTACTCTCCATCATTTCATTTTCATCCCCTCTCTGTCTTTTTCTTGGCATGTGACTGATTTGGCTCATTAGGATCAGGAGAAGGTGAATTAATTATTGTCATTAAATGAAGCACGCCTCTTGTCTCTCTCTCGAGCACTCTAGCGACAGGGTTACTGGAGTGTGGACCGCGGTGAGGGGAAGAGGAAGGAACAGAAAGCTAATGGGGGGGAAAAGTAAAGGACGGGTACCAGTGAGGACCTATGCGGCATAGTTGCAGAAAACAAGAGGGTTGGAGAGCAAGCAAATGGGAGACGACGAATGACGTGGGGAAATAAAAACAATAAAAAGAGGACTAAAAAGTTGGATGAAGAGAAAAAAAAGAGCATGTGAGAGTCACTCATTATAGGATGGAGGGAGGAACAGAAAGGATAGGGACAGTCTCATAGAGAAGCAGCCTAAGCTGGATGTCATTCTTTTTTGGGCTTTTTGGCCAGGCTGCATTCTAATATGGTGGAGCGTATTGTTTAGCTCAGGCAGCTGAAAAAAAGCTGTGTAATCCAGGACAGAGGGAACGAGGGTGGGGAGTGAGGCAGAGAAGCTAAACTCACAAACAACACAGAAAAGGAGAGGTCAGAGAATCAGGCATTAAGCTTCCTGACCAGATCTTCCAGTTCACATTCCATAAAACACATTTTGTTGAATGTGTTTTTTTTATTTTTTTATTTATGCATCACAAAGGTGGAAATTTACAGGAAGAGGCGGTCCTAAGTGGTTAGGGTGCCTTTCTCTGTTTTTTCATATATATATATATATATATATATATATATATATATATATATATATATATATCACCTTTGACTACTGCTAAGTGAGATCGCCAGTTTGAGTCCCAACAGGGTAAGTCAAGGCCTTTACCGATATGTGTTGCAGTGAATGAACAAGTGAACATTAGAACACAGAAGCCAGCTCAGTTATGCACAAGCGCTTCCTGCTTGTTAACATAAAATGCAAATCAACCAATCACATGGCAGCGACTCAATGCATCCAGGCATCTAAATGCGGTAAGGATGATTGGCTCAAGTTCAAACAACACCTAAGAATGGGAAGGAAAGGGGATGTAAGATACTGGGAACGTGACAGTTGTTGTTGCCAGACAGTTGTGTCTGAGTATTTCAGAAACTTTTGCTTGACAGAAGTTTAAACACATAACCGTCACAGGGTATTTCAGAGAAGATATCCAATTAGAAGCAATTGTGTGGATACAAATGAGAGAGAGGCAATTCTAGCTCAGATATCCTTGAAAATGGTTTGTGATTTCTTGCACAGCATTTAATAATACATTTATTTTAATTTTTTATGTATCCTGTCTGGCAGTGTAGCATTAAGAATTGCTGTCTTAATGCAGGAGACCCCAATAGATTTTACTTCCACAAGTGGATCAATTCTGCTTTCGCCATAGTGCTCCGCTTGATTTATATATGCAGATAGCTTTATTAGATTTTATTCTAAGACTTTTTCACTTTCAATGGACACAAAAACAGGAAGGTAGCAGAGAAAAAAGGAAGAGAATAGGATTCAATAAAATGCTAAACTGGACAAAAGGTGACAAAAATAGAGGAGCAGAAAAGGAGAGAACAAGATAACATCCTCGGAGTCTGCTTCTACACCTGCAAAGAGAGATATAAAAAGAACAGCAAAAAGTATTGCAGGTACAAACAACCAACACCTTGTTAACATCACTGAAAAATACATAGTATTGTTTTATATAATATGTATAAAGTGATAGCTAAAGCTAATAATAGGGGTTTTTTTGTATCAAAGGGAATGTGTAAGCACCTGAATCCAAGCATCTGTGGTATATGCGAGATCACTTGTGTATATAAGGTTTTTCCATTAGAAAAATGCTCAGCATTCATGTGGTAGTGACAGAATGTGGCTCAAACAACATGAAAGCCTGGATCCATCATGCCCAGCCTTGATTGGCAAATGCACTTCCTTGTGTGTTTTTACTTGTTAGAGGCAATGCTATTGACTCTTGACGAAAAAGCTTGAGGGCTAAGCCACTCCAAGAGCATCTCCTGCAATTCAAGTGACCAGCCTTCCTGATGCCAGCTCCTTCTTATTACCCGGAGTGGCATTTCATTTAGCTTCCGTCATTCATCTTCCCTTCTCCAGATGTGATACGGACTCGTGTGCTGCTGACGCTTCACCCCTCTGTTTTTCTAATTTTGCTTTTGTGTATTCCCTGTGTCTTTCATTCAGCCTCATTGCTTTTTTTTATTTCCCTTTTCCTTTAGGCGTCTGCACCTCTTTCTCTTCTTTTTATTTCACTTGCTGGTCCACTCATTCTTGTTTTGGAAGGTTGTTGGGCAAAATAAGTAACATATAGCTTTAGGCACTCATGTTGTCAAATTTGCTGTGCCACACTTCACCTGGGGGGGGAATGAAACTTAAGGTAAGGCTTTACTGAGAGCTCCTGTTAACATGACTCAGCTTAAAAAATGTCCCCAGGCAATAATCTCTGCTACATTTTAAAAAAGTCTAGCTAGCTTCTGTTATTTGCTTAAATTGAATCTACTGTGCCGAAACTCTGGTATAACTGCAAGTTGTGTGCATTTATCCTCGTTGGAGTCTAAGCCCCTAGTAGATACGTTAATAAATTAAATGATAACCAGATGGGAGGCATTGCCACCTGGATTCATTGCTTATACTGAAATAAATCAAGTGGTAACAAGTTGATGTTACAGAAGCTACTTTTTTAGGCCTAGTCAGCTGCAAAGCTGTAAACTGCTAAGATGCGATTACGTTCTCCCCTGTAGAGATTGTAATATCAGATATGATTTTAACTCTGGCGTGAAAAGAATCACATGTTTCCTGTATACTTCAGCAGAAACCTTGCCTCTATCAGGCAAGGTTTGTAATGCAAATGTTTTAATGCAAGGTTCCCTGCTCTGGAATTCTAGGTTATTATTGATTAAATAATGTATTTTTGATTAACACACTACTTTGTGTTACTTTGCAAACACAAAGATGTGATAGGGGGGTATACTATTTTACATTTTCCAACACTTTTTCTGCTGTGAGGTTGGGAGGGTTGATTAAAATCTACAACCCCTGATGCTTGTGCGGAATATATGCTGACAGTTAATTAACAATCTGCAACTCTTGTTGCAGATTGTTAATTAACATCTAAATTAAAATCTTGCCTTATTTAATCTATTTAATAAAAGACAATAAAGAAAAACTCATCTCCCAGTAGGAACAGTCACATTTCAGCAGCATTTTTTTGTACATAGTGGAATTTGCTTTGTTTTAAAGAAAGAACAGCTTCTGGTAGCACACTAATGGGTTATAATGTTCTAGTCATATTGAAAGGTTTCAGGTTTAGCTTCCATAATGCTAATATCAATGTGTTTAATGGAGATGCATGTTTGTGTGAAAATGCAGATGTTATTCTGTGTTTTATATTCATAAAGTTTTATATTTATATATATATATATTTTTAGTTTTAGTCTGTAAAAAGCCTCATTAGTTGTATTGTGGTTAGACTGCATACACTTCATACCGATGGTTCTGTAGTCTGGAGAGATCGACACATTACAGATCATTAAGAAGCAATACTGACTAATCAGGATCCTGTTTTCTAGGAGCCATTAAAATATGCAGTTTGTCTTTTCATGTGAAAATTAGTTTAATGCCACAGTTGGTTCAATTGATCTTTAACCTCCCTTTCTGGCATCATCTGGAGCCAATGTCTTTAAACATCTGAACTTTCAGACCAAACTCCATAAAACTGTAAATGACTCAGCGTTCAATGATCAAATTCTTTCATTCTCTCCTTCAGACTTCCTTCTCCGTCTCCCGTATCTGCCTTTCATTCGCTTTTTCTATTGGCAGTTTGACTCAGTTGCCTTGACTTTTAGAAATCTTATAAATGTGCAGCTGTGTATTCAGTCCCCCCCCCCCCCCCCCCATCTGTCTTTTGAACTAGTGCACTTTGAGAGACTGCGATATAGTGAAGGAAATAAAAAAAAAGTAGAGAAAGGATTTAGAAGAGCAATCAGATGCAAAAGAAGATGTGTGGGAAAAAATTGTGAAGTTTAACACCTGGAGAAAAGGAAGGCAGTTCAAAGTTAAAAAGGAAAATCACATTTTAGCACCTGCAGGCCTTTGTTCGCCATTTAGACGCTCATATATGCCATAGGTGTGCTCAAGGTGGTGCCCGTAGGGTAAAATGTATATGAAGAGACATTTTTAGGTGAACAAACACTTGTCTTAGAACATTTTGTGCCAGCATCTTGGTGAAAGATGGGCCTCGGATATGAATGCAAATTAAGCTCTATCCTCTGCAGCTTGCTTGTGTGGACAGTGTGTCTGAAATGTCTGTTTTTTTATCATCATTATTATTATTTACAGGAAGATAAATTGTATTTTCAGGTTAGGGTTTCAGAGAAGAAGTCAAAGAAAGGACACACTTTTCCATGATTTGCACACTTTTCTCCTGCTAGTGTGCTGAATTGTTCTGACTCTAAATATGGTCTAACCACATAGAATCTCACCCGTAATGGAAGGGAAGACATGAAATTACTGTTTCCACACTATCACATAGTTGGGCCCCGCAAACACACTCTGTGGAACTTAATAGAGTGTGATCCAATCTAACACCTAATCTCAGGTCTCTCATTTGCATGCAGGAAGTATTTACCAATATTACACGGTTTATAATACTATTAATAATAAGAATGAAAAAAAAAATGATAATAAATCCTGAGTAAGGATTTGGCACACTTAATCTGACAAGCCTTTATGGTAGGTTTCATTTGTGTGGGACCGCTGTCACGCCATATTATAATTCCTTATTTCTCTCACATACCAGGGAAAATACTGATTAAAGCTCTGGTGAAACGTTATTTCTCGCTCAGATTGTATAAATCATCTTTGACGGTTAAAGATCACACGACGAGATTGGGGCTGGCGGGAAAGGAGGCAACGGAGAATAAATGGGACAATGGGAGCAAATAAAACTGAAGGATTTGATGAAAGTCTGCCTGGACTGAATGTATTGACTTAATAAATGTCTTAATTTCAAAAGCGGGCCGTCGGAATCCCAATTTTTCAGCTTAATGGTCTCCTTGACACCCCGATTTAAATGAAAACTATAAAAATGCAAGTTTCACAGTATTTGTATTGCAGTTTACGTTGAATTTTTTTTTTCATGCTAAATGCAAATTTGTAGAGCAGTATACACCGGTGTTTTCTACATTTCGTCAAACATAGAAGGGATTCAAGTTATTTAGCTATACTTGTGGGTAAACCCAGACCAATGTCCAGAGTCAATGTATTTAAAATGATAAAATATTATAAAGATGTTAGTAGTGCCATTCCTAAAGTTTCTTTAAAGAAATGGCACAGAAATGGCTGGGTGTCTGACTGGTGTTTTCTCCAGCTGGTCAGAATGCAATGCAACGCATCACTTCCAGTGATCAATATTCTATACCCTACCCCTATTTTGTACCCATGCATTGCAATTTCACAGGTCCGAAACCAGCATGCGATGTCTATCTGGTGGGTGTGTTTATGGCAGATGGATGCCATGAAGCTCCCATCAATAGATTTAAAAAAGGGGTGAAATTACCAGCACTTGTTATGCACCAATTACACTCTTAACACGCAAATCCAAATACTTTCTTTGAGGTCTGACGTGTCAATTCTGATTTGGGCCCATTCAGATTTTTGTTTGTGTGTTTTGGTTTTTCTTATAAGAACTGTAAAAGAAGCACAGAGGGTGAAAAAAACACATGCTGCAGGGTGTTCATTTATTTATTTTTTTGATAGAAGTGGTAGCTTTGAGTCCAGCAGAAAAGCAAAAGGAAACAAAATCGTATCCCCGTCTTTGTATCAAAGTGTTTGTGCCTAACCTTCATCTGATTTTTATTGAACTCAAACAAGTGCCTTAAAGAACATGCTGTTGGCTGACACATTTAAAATCAATTTCTTATTTATCATGTTTTTAATGGAAAAGAGAGAAAAATCTGCTTTTTTTCTTTGGCTTTCCAATCACCAATCAGATTTGATCAAGGGGAAATTAATAAATGTATCAGGGTATCATTCCTGTTACCCCTCCTATTGACGTGCAATGATGATCAAATGGCTGAAAGGTCAATAATCATGTGGAAACCAAAAGCATGCCCTCCATTACTCTTATTAAAGCAACATCAATAATGTTTCACACTTTTGTTTAAGATTGCAGTAGAAATACTTTTATTCTGTGATAAGCTACTTCATTTTCACTCAACGTTATCAATTTGCGAGAAGCTTCTACCGGACCATGCTTATTTGTAGGTATTTAAAATCCTCGTAGTTTACAGGATAAGGTGCAAAAACACCTTCCGAATAAACGGCTTACACAACACAGAATGTGTAGGGGGAAAAAAAACGAGATTTTATGTTCCACGTGGGTGCTGTGTGGAATAGGGTGGGTGGGTAATGAGGTAGGAAACACTCAATTTCCATTTTTTGCTGGTCATTGACTCAGTTGAGGGGGCAAATGCAGAGTAAAATGTTGTTTACATTTTATCTTTATTTAATTATTTTTTTCCATTGTCACCATCGGTTTCTTCATTATCAGCTCCATCGCTGTTAAAAAGAAAACCAGCAGCTCTTGGGACAAGCTCCGCCCTTGCGGCATACTGTAAACCTCAACTGTCTCCATTTTCTCCCGGTCTGCATCAGATCCACGGCTTAATGAACTTTTCTTAAGAGCTTCACTACGATGCAAAAGGGGTGGGGATTGAACTGCCTCCCAGCAGCCCACGGTACCTGTCCAATCTCAGCCTCTCCTCCCTGTCCTCCCCTTTAGAAGTGGCCTCTTTCTCTGCCATCCTCCACCGGGAGTGTTTGTCATTTTGAATATGAATGAGCTCTATTACGCTCTTTGCTCTTTCTGGTTGCTGAGTTTTCTCATGAACCTTTTTTTTTTTTTTTCCAGCCCAGGAATAACAGACCCTTTCCTCATGAATCCATACGTGCACCATCATCATGTGATGCATGATGTAACAAAAGCCTTATCCGCAATGCTCATACTCCAGGGGGTAAAAAGGGGAAGAAAAAAAATATAAAGGGGGAGTTTTTGCACCACTAGAAGTCTATAAAGAACAAAGTCGTTTATCTTTTTCCCATCTTTCCGACCATCGAGCGAGCTTCCACATGCATCGTCTCGTCTCCCTTGCAGCTAAAAAGGCTGAGCTCCTCTTAGCTCCCACGACCAGGGAGGGCTGTAAAACGTTTGTTGCTGGAAATTTTCCCACACGCTAAAGCACAAAATGAATTCATCTTCCTTTTAGTGTCGGGGAGTAGGAGAAAAAAAAAAAATCCATAAACAAACAGACAGACACAGGAAAGCAGGCCAACTGAAAAGCTGAGAAGAAAAACGGGATGAAAAACGGCTCTTCTGAAAGCAGCATAATTCTCCCGTTCCTCTTTGCCTTGGAGCGTTAGAGCTATTATGTCACTCAAACAAAGCATCTTTCAGCACCTTGACCCTTTTGCATAATGGACTCTAAATGCCTATGGTAGCATAAATAATGGAGAGCTGATGATGGTCCGGGATGTGAGAGGGGTATGCGTTTCCTCATGCGGAACCAGCTTCCCTTTGGAGATGAAGTACAAGTTCATTTGTCAAATGCGCCTCTTTTTATGCGCGTCCGGCGGCGAGGCGACGCGGCTGTTAGCGCCGTCGCCTCACGGCGAGAACCTGCAGTTCAAGTGTAGTGTCATAACCGAAGGTGTTTTCTCCAGGTTCTCCTCTTGTTTCCTCACATTAAGTTCATGTCAGATTGATTGGAAGACTGAACGCGTATGTGCTTGATGCCCTGTTGTCGCAAGGTTCAAAGAATTGCGAAGAAAAGTGTGTGGCCCTGTGAAGTTATTATTAGGAATAGTTTCCTGATTTGTAGGAGACGAGCCATTTCAGAATGAGTTTGCAGAACAGTGAACCCAGCTAGCCTTGTTTGTTCTTATTTTAGCGCTTAAAAATAACTCAACGGGAAGATGCTCATATCCTTATCTGGAATAAAACACAATACAAGCAGATATTAAACAGTGTTACCGTGTTAGGTTTACTGTTACAGTGCAAAACAGTTTGCAGAGGTACTGTACCAGTCAGCTGCAGTTTGTTATTCCGCTCTTCGTGCCTCAGACTGTCAATGAATGTATGTTCAAGGGGCTTTTCCTCATATCACGTTTGTACGTTATCCCAGCAAACTCACAACCAGCTGATTTTGGTGGCACGGCCAGACAACCATAAATGCACTTTCTCACATCAAAGGTGATTTAAGCCTGGCCAATTAACTGTTCCCGGCCAATTAACTGTTCCCGGCCAATTAACTGTTCCTGACGAAAACACGCACATTAGGTGGGTGGGGTTATAAACTGAGGTCCAGTTTATGCTCCCCTCTATGCACACATAGAGGTCTGCCTGCCTCCAATATCGTCAAATTTCACCGTCCTCATGTCTTCAATACCCTTTTTTAAGTTGGCCGGGCTGTTTGGCAATGTGGCCGCTACCCACCACACTCCTTCATTGACGCTAACCCTTCCAAGTTAGCTTCCAAATTCAGAAGCATGTCGACAGCAGAGTACATTCTCAAAATAGCATCGCAGTAGATAGAGGTGGTCTGCGAAAGGTTCCGCCATTTATATCACCGTCTTCTTTTATGTTACTTATGCTCAACGCAGGTGAGCTATACTCCGCCTCTCTGCCCCTACAATCACTGGTGATGTTGGTCTGTTTGTTGTGTTTAGGTACGTATCCACGTGGTCCCTGATGATGGACTATTCGCACAAAATGACTGCAGAGGACGGACCGAAGTCTCCATCTGCATGTGTCTGTAAAGTTGAGCATAAATGGGAATTTTCCCTTCGTCCACTCTTAGGATTTCCTTTCTTTTCTACAAACTTAATGCAGGATGACAACTTTCTCCTTCATAGAACAACTTCATAGAACCGCATTTGAAATAATAATAGTTAATTAAATTAAATGCTTAACCTGTCAAACCTGCCAATGCAGCCTCCCATCATCACTCCCAACAGGATAAACCCCGGAATGAAAAACCGTGAATGACTAATTTGCGTCCTTTACGACATGTTTTGCTCAGGGACTAATTTACAACTCAGATCAGCCGAGTGAGTCATGACAATAAAGCTTAAAAATAACCTGTTCAAAAAAGGGGAAGAAGAAAAAGACACATTGACACAAGGCTCCTGTTGTCCTTTTTTTTTTCTTTTTTTTCTTGCATTTCCTTTACCTGACCCTGATGAGAACTCATCAAAAAACGGGCACATGCTTCTGTGAAGCGGCTCTGCCCAGTCTCACACTGCGCTAATTAATATCCGTCTGCTGTTCTTGCTGTTTTGGATGAGCTGCAGAGTGGTTCTGCCAGGGACACAAAGTGATGTTGCTGTTTTCATTTTTTTTTTTTTTTAAAGCAAGTCCAAACAGAATATTTTTATTTTGATTCAGTCATCACCGGTGGCCGCTGCCAATTTATTTCCTCTCCTTTGTTCTGTTCGGGTCTTTTGTGTGGTCTGATGATTTACGTGTATCACTTTCTCGTTTCTGTACTTGCGTATACAACACGTCTGTTCCCCCTCGTGTGCATACTGTATCCGTGCGTGAAGGCACAGATGGACCGGGAATGCTCCAGTCGTTCCATTTCAGGGTGCTAGCTTGTTCTTGCCCACCGCAGATGGAGTTCGTCCTTGGCCACTTTTTCGTGTTACATAGTCCCAATGCTGTAGGTACAGTGGCTTTGTACACATCCCTCGTCATGTATAAATATAAGCCCATAACAAATTAATGTAAAAACGTTGCTCCATCTTTAATACGACATGTATCCTGGACTCTTCAGAGCCCTTAGATGTGAAACGTTGTGTCGGGCACACTGGCTTAAGACTACAGTGAGAGATTGAAGCTCCCCTGAGGCCCCAGGTTGTCACTCAGCTTCCTGTTTATACATTCAAAGGCAAGTGGTAGGTTGGACAGTGGGATGGGATGATGAGCGTGTTTGCATAATCGACCGGGAGAGTCAGAAACGTTTGCTTGTTGACAAGCCTACAAGGAGAGGAGATCCGCTCACCGTGGCAGTAAGGACTGTGAGTTTTCCGTCTCTAAACGCCGCACTGGCTTGGCAGGAAGTGCCTCGCGTTGGTCTGCGACGTCAGCTCATGCTGTTGGGTTTCCGCCCCGCGCACTTGCATTTTGTTGGCGTGTGTCCGTCTACGGCAAGCGTTTTGTATTCTGCTTAGTTTCCAAGTGAGTGTTGGGTAACAAACTCCTGGGCAAGTCCTCAGCTGTGTTCACGGCTAAGCAACGCCAACAGATCTGAGCGTGAGGTGTTGTGCAAAGAAATAAACGGGCAAACATCTCAGTTTGTAGATGTGCAAAAGATCTGCAAAAAGAATATCACTGTGTGGTCCTGTTTCGGTTGAATTTGCATGTTATCTAAGCCATTACAAGGCCTTTGTTTGCCAATTGTTTAAAGCTTGTTACTCCACATTACTCCAGACTTTTTGAATTGAGAAAGCTTCCTGGAGAGGAAGCGAAACGTCTTCAACTACGGAAAACAAGTCCAGTTGCTTTGTTTTTTACCTTTTTTTTGGAAAAAGATCTGCAGCTGAAAAAAAAAAAGGTTCCACAAAACATGTACGGAGCGAGGCTAAATGCAAATGTAAATATCTGATTTTTACTTGTAAAGAACCATTATTCTTTATATCCATAGAAACGTTCTGCTCTGTGTCGTCCTACCGCATAAAATCTCGTTAAAGTACATTTAAGCGTGAGGTTGTTACAGGTGTAAAGACCTTTGCAGTGCACCGCGGATCAAGGCGTAAATCAGAGGTCAGGTACAGATTTAAACAAATATTTGCACTTTTCCCAACTTCACCCCGCCTCGTCCCTCTTGGATAAAAATCCCCTCGCATCCCTCCACAATCACTCTTCAGAATTTAACCCAACAAGTTCTCTGTTGCCCTTTCTTGTAGAATCCCCGCACTTAATTTAAACTGTCTCCCTCCCAGCAGCGGTTTACTACGTGGGGCGAGACAGGGAGATGGACTTAGAGCCTTAAATCATCCCCTGCTCCACATCGGCTCCAAACCCTCTCAAGCAATGTGGGTGGACTGATTTTTATGAGTGCGATGATGGTTTGACGTGCCGTAATCCTCTTTCGCTGATCTCCCCTCGTCCATCTGCTTCATCTCCATCCCTCTTTTTCTCTCATGCCCTCCCCATGTCCCACCACTCTGTTTGGGCACAAAACGCATATGTAGATGTGTAGATGCCTGAAATGTAGGCCAAATTTTACACATGCATATGAGAGCATAAATGGGAAAAGCATTTGGCAGTGTGGTTTTTAGACACTCCATTTGTTTACTTGTGCTAAATGTCCAAAATAAAAGAGAAAAATCTACCTCCACCAGACATTCCATGCCCACACAGTGATGTTCTTTTTCGAATTACTTGACTCTGCGACCAAAATTGTTGGAAAAACGAAAAATCTAGTCAACACAAGTATGCTTTGTTTTTGCTTTTTTTGATACACTTAAGTGCTTCAGATCATCAAACATTTTTTTTCAGATCATACAAAGATAAAATGAGTAATGTGATAATGAGAGAAAAAAGCTACCCAAATAAACATGTTTTATATATAGATCTATCTATCTATCTATCTATCTATCTATCTATCTATCTATCTATCTATCTATCTATCTATCTATCTATCTATCTATCTATCTATCTAATATATATATATATATATATATATATATATATATATATATATATATATATATATATATTAGTATTATTATTATTAAAGCTTTATTTGTAAGGGAAGTCCTATTGAGAGATGAGTTTTTATCTACATGAGGGACTTTTTAGTAAGATGTCTCCTAAAGACTGGTTGTCACGCTACCATCAAGTGTTTGTAATAACTGCAAATTAGTCATTGTGTTGAAAGGTTGGGTCACTCTTCTTTACATATTTGTGGTCATTCAGCCACTCTGGAGGGTTTTCGGACCTGCATGACAAGGTCATGGTCATCCCACAGGATCTCAATCCAATTCAGGTCTAGATTTTGGTCAGGCAACTCCAAAGCCTTCATTTAGTTTTTTTCTTCATCCGTCCAGAGGTGAAGTTGTCGGTGTGACTTGGATCGCAGTCCTGCTGAATAATCCAAGTGCAGTCACTCGACTCAGGAAATTCTCCTTCAGGTCTTTGTGGTTGAAAGCAGATAGTCCAGGTCCTGAAGAAATAAAGCAGTTTTACATGGAGCCAGGTTGCTCTGGTAAGCTCATTGTTCCTTTAATAAAGGAAATCATAATTTAAAAACTATGTTTTGTATTCACTGCGGTTATCTTTGTCTGCTGTAGTTTGATGATTTTTGTTTGATGATTTGACATTTAAGTATGACCAAATGCAAAACAGGGGGAAAACAATTTTTTAACAGAACTGAAGTCACTTTTATAAAAAAAGAAAAAAAAAAAAGAAAAAAAAAGGAAAATGCGTCCAGTGATTGCATTATTCTCGGTCTCCAAATCTTCCCTCTCCTCTTGCTTACCTTTGATGCCCCCTTCGGTAATTTCTCCCATTGTCTCCCATCTCCCCTCCTTCTCTTAATCTTTTTCTCCTTTATCCTCCCTCTGCTTCGGTTCATATGTCTCTCTTCTGGCCTTCCCTCTCATCATCCTCACATCCCCTCCTCTTCCTCGCTCTCTCCTTGCCATAGCAGTGGGTGTACTAAGCAGGGATTAGGCGTGATTGAAGTGCTGACGTGAGAGTTCTTCCGCCAGGGCCTCTTATCCTCTGCAGCCCCCCTGAGAGAGACCTCTCATTGCTAGGCTTCAGTAGTAGTTTGGGTCTGGCCTCTCCAAGGACTCCCCATGGAAATAGCCTCTCTTCATGCCTCTGTGCTTTATCCTCAGTAGCCTTAGTGCCTTTTCCTGATAGATGTGTGCGTTGGCCCCGATAGCGCTCTCTGCCTGCAAGTTTAAAGCTCGGCTTCTTTTTTTTTTTTTTTTTTTTTTTTTCTCTCGATAGGACCTTCCACATAATGTATAGGAAATCCTCTCCTTATCTGTACCCCCGCCTACTTCCTCTCGCCCAGGTGACATCCTATAGGCGTTAACGTATTCAGCCTCCCAACTTTCCCCCTTTTTAATATTTCAAAGATTCACTAGTTGAGGCGTCAGCAGTTTACCATCGCTGTCACGGTTTATGATCGAACTTGATCGGGTGAAAAAAAAAGTTTTCCCCTTTCCCGAGCCACCTGCCAGCTTTCTGATAGGAACTTAAGTGATTGCAAAACGGGGAGCAAGCAGATTTCAGAGATGTTTTATTGTCGGGGAGGGCGAGGCGTAAGCGCTGCACCCGTCACTTCCCACGACCTAAACCTTTATTATATTCTAATTTGTCATCCACTCGATTCGGCGCTGATGGTGATTAGCACTTGAAAGGGCGTGAGATGTGTGATTTGGCGCGTTGTGTTCTACACCCCGCCCCACCTGACTATCGATTCTGCAAAGGAGAGGTGGCCTTTGAAGTCAGGCTGGGGGAGAAGGGGAACGAGGGGAGCGAGAGAAAAACGAATCCTCATGTGCGGGATGTAGTGTTGCCCTCCGGGGAGAACAGGGAATATTCATGGCACCACTTGTTAGAAGTTTGTTGTTTTAGCCAGTATTTTATTTACTTATTTATTTATCTTTTACCCTTTCTTGTTTTCCAAGTGTTTTTTACCCTTGTGAGCGTTTGCTCAAGGAAACGCTGTGATTACCTCTGTGGACGTGGATAACGGCCTCGCCTCGCCACCCTTTCGCCTGCCAGCAGGCTCCAGTGCAAATCAAGTAACGACATCATTTATGAGCAGCGGTTACATCATAACCTCGCTAAACACCTCCATGTTAATCATGTGACAATGCAACGCGTCAGCTTATGTAACTGACGGAGCACGCTTTGGTAACGTACTGTACAGCACCTTGCAAAAGTATTTTTTTGTGACGACAGATCAACCCAAATTAGACAATGATCGTGAACTTAGGTTAACGAGGTTTCCTAAGGTTTTGCGAATATTTTTGCAAATAAAAACATTGGAAGAGTTTGCCATGCATGTGTTTTTTCGAAACCGTTCGCTCAAAACTAATTGCCTCTATGTCACCTTAATATTAAAGACAGCATGTGTGTCATGGAATCTGAGTATAAATCTAGCTGCTCCATGAAGGCCTTACATGTTTTTCAGAGAACATCAGAGAGCAAACAGCATCAAGATCAAGGAACACAGCAGACCGACCAGCTACGGCTAATTGTTGCTTTTTAGTTTATCTTTTCTTTGAAAAGAAATGAGATCATGCTATACATCTTTGTTTTATCTTTTTGTAGCAATATTTTTGAAGCGGTGCTAATTTAACTCAAAGCTGTCATGCCATGAAAATCTCACCCATCGTCTTATAGAAGCACCATTTGCATTTTGCCTCAAGACTGGTAAGAAGCACGTCGAATTTCATTTCAGCTGATAGAGGAAAGCTGGTCAGAGATGGGTAGCAGGATGGGACTAAACACAGGGCAATCCAGGAAGAAAACATAAATAATTTAGACCTAGGTGGAGGGCCACCTTCTAAGAGGTATGGTGTTGAGTGGCAAAATGGCCTAGTCAAAGTACATACGCTCATTTAACTGGGAATCTGGAAGACCTAACCGTTGACGTTCAGGGATGCTCACCACCCAGTCTGTCATCCTTGAGCTGTTTTTCAAAGAGTAATGAACAACGTTTTAGTCTCCAGATGTTCAAAAAGACTTCCAAAGACTTCCACCATTAATGGTGAAAGTGGGAGTGAATATGGCTCAGAAAACCAAACATTTTTCTTTGACTGCACAACATTGCACCATAAGTCCGCATATCTCACTACAATAATTATTTAGAATATACACTGACACTTGAGGTGAAACAAAAAAAAAAAAAAAATATTTTGCCTGATTCGACACCTGTAGTGACTTACAGCACAAAAGAACGTATTGTTTTGCTATGAATAGATGAACACAGCAGACTGCTTTGCCATCACAGAGTAAATTATTTAAACAGACTGTGATTAGGTAAAAGAAAAAAACAAAACAGAATTAACAGAGGCTGTCTAAAGTCGACGGGTAAGCATTTTATTTTTGGATTTTGGATGAATCTAACGGATAAAATAAACTTTTCATTGTATTCCTATGGTATCGCATTCGCTGCAGTTCAGAAACACATAATCCTCTCCTCAGATTACATATGCCGCGGATGCCCACAAAGCCCTGCTCACGACAAACTGTAATTTCACATTTGAAAATTGGGCCGAACAATGGGGAGATTCTGACCTCCTTTAAATGTTAATGTGCTCAAGGATTTCGGCTCGGTCTCCCATCCATTATTCTGCCCGTCGCATGGCCTCGGCATGCAGCTGTCACATCTGTCACACGTGCTGAAATTTGCATGTTTTGGGATGCACATTTCTTACTTGGTAAATTATTCAGTCTTGGCACTTTCACACCTTGAACTTGATTTGTGCAGTTTAATTAAAACATTCCACTTGTTCCGCTCGGCGAACTCACAGATGAAGAAAAAAAAAAAAAAAAAGGCCCTGGACCTGTATAGCACCTCTCACATCGAGATTAGAGTACATCTGGAGAACAAAGGAGGGGGGGGGAGCTATTTTTTGCACAGAAATCACACACTTCCACTGCCATTAAGCATTTCTTATGTTTCACCGCAGATTTTATTTTAGTTTGGAGGCACATTATATTGAAACGGAGGTGTCAAATCAACATGTCAGTGTGGTTTCGCACAGAGACAAAAGGCTCCATTTTGCTTCTGTATTTTGCAAACCACATTCATACACCTTGAATGTTTTTGTTTAATGTTCTTTCACATTACAATGTTAAAAAGAAGTATGTTGTTGGGTTTTGATGTAGCGGACCCACAAAATGTTTTAGAAAAGTGAAGGAAAAATGATACATCAATAAATGTGGCATTTATCTGTATGACGCCACTTTGAGTGGCTAGTTTGTGGGCAATATCTTTCTCTGAGCCCTTTAGGGCATGTTTCTACCAGATTGGCAGCATCAAGAGCCTCTAAACTTCCTCTTTAGCAAAGTAGCTTGAGTTAAATCTCAGATTGGAGAGAGAGCATCCATGAAAATCCATTTTTAAAATGTTGCCACAAATTCTCAATTGGATTTAGGGCTGGCCAGTGGACAGCATTGGACACTGGCTGGGTCTCTATAACCGTAAAAAAGAATTTGAATTGAAGTACTTTGTTGTAAAATTTGGCTGTATGCCTCTCTTCCAGGATTGCCCTTTATTTATCTCTTGACTTGCATCTATATTCTTATAAAGCCGGTACGAAAAAAAGGACACATTATATTTACTTCCTTCTACTGCACTACCTTAGACTGAATTATATATTTAAAAAAAAAAAAATCTTACAAAGCATGCTGACATTTATGGTTATAATCTGGCAAAACGTGTAAAAGTTCAAGGGATATAAATACAGCACAAATAGAGAGAAAACAGCCGTATAGGTTTTGTTTTGAAGAACACCTTTGTTCTGGTTATATGCACAGTCGCAGGTGGTCAGACATTTCAAAGAACATCCATCTCATCCTCCTCCTTTTTTTCACCGGAGTCATGCAAAAAAAAAAAAAAAAAAAAAAAAAAAAAAAGCGCGTTACAACAAAAGAACTGTCAAACCCCAGTCTGATCTCCGCGTGTGCCTCGAATACAAGAAACTTCAGAGGAAGGATGAGTCCTGGAACCGAAAAAGGATGCTGACAGGCAGGCCGCCCGTTGTTCGTTTTGGAGGGGGGGCATGGGATGAATGCCCCGCGACCTGGAGGACTTTTTCTCAATGAGCCTCACTGATGAGAGGATGAGCTACTGCAGGAGTACCCAAGTCTTTTTGATCTCAACATCAAGTTCCAAATAATTTTCTCTGCAACATTAAAGACCCGCAAAGATGGAGGAGATACGGAGCAAAGCTACTTTTGAAGAGGATCACCCTTTCTGGTGTTAAGGCTAGGAGATTATATATTGCAGATGGCAAATTGATAGCCAGGCAACACGGCTGCAGCTCCACCGGGGAGGACTGACTTTGAATCCAGAATGAAGGGACTCCTGTATGACCTGCATTTGCTCCATACTTACTGTATGCGGTTGTTAAATGCCACGCTGTTTACCAGAGGCGCTCTAATCACCACGTAGCCATGCCACCGACTTCTAAACGCCCTTTCCCTTCTCCGTACTCTCTCCCCCGGCTGTTGCCTCTCAGGGCAGGAGGGAAAGCGCGGCACTTATTATAAGTTAATGGATCATAAATTGAAACTGAAAGTTCAGTGAAAGAGCGCCATTTAAATGCACAAACACACACTGATACCCACTGCTCGCCTTGAGATTTCTCTCCAAGCCTCCCGACCTCGGTGTTCCTCATTTATTATTCTCAGGCATCACCTGCTTTTGAGGTCATCTTTTATGAATTACTGGCATGAATTTATGGTCCAATAAGTTTTGGAGCATTTATACTGTGTTCTCTCCTGCATGTCCTTTACTGTGAATGTTAAAAAAAAGGGGGGGTTAATCTCTAGAGTTATTCGTTAATGGACTGCTGCCATCTACCAATTATACTCTCAGCTGGTGAGGTCAAATGATTTTGATTTGCGAGAGCTGTGGTTCTTATGCCTTTCTTTGCGGATATGAAAAATGTATTTAATTTTGTTTTTAATGTAAGCTTTAAGCGGCATGTGGAAATGAGTATAAATGGTCTGAAACAATGATTCTTTAGCTCATAAAAACTCTCACAGACTACCTTCTTGCATATGAGCCATTGCATAAGGGCAGTTCGCATCCAAAACCGATGCCTTTACGTAACACTGTTCCTAATGCAAATGATTAATTTGATTGTTCATTAAAGTTAAAAAATAAAATCTTAAAATTTGAAGTGAAACGTCTGTAGTTTTTGGGCAAATTTGTAGACTCTGTACATGTCACAGTGCTTGTACCCTGAATAAAGCCTGGTGCATGTAAACATACATCATGATCGGTTTAAAGAACTATCCCTGATCATGCACACCATCGCCACATGCCCCCGACAGTTTTTTCCCCATGTGCAACCCTCGACACTAGACTAAACGCGCTTCTCAAGCTCGTGCACAATCTTCCGGAGGAAACGAGGCTTCATTGAGGGACTTTTCTTCATTTTATTTGAGATAAATGGTCACATCGCATGTAAAGGATATTTTGTAACGTGAATGGTCAACACTTACATGCATGCGAGGCTCTTCTGTTTACACACCCTGTCGTGAACATGTTGGAGGAGCTGCTGCTTAGCAAAGGCTTCACGCCTCGCAGCCTGGTCAGCCAGGCCGGCCAGGCCAGCCAGACTGACTTACAGCGTAAACGCGTCATATCAGTCTGGAAAGCTGCCGGTAAAGTCCGATTTCAAAGGCAGGACTAACGGGGTCAGCACATAACAGGTTAGAACCAATCGGATAACTGCTGATGTGACACAAACTCCAAGGTTTCAGGTCTTAGAGCGGCCAGATGTTGAGTTTCTAAAGATACAACCAGCTCATTCGGGACATAATGGGCATCATTAAAACATCGCTCTGTTGTGGCCGTCATCTTGACTGTTACAGATACAAAAAAGTGTCGCTGCTATAGAATGATGCATCATAACTTTCTGCCTGCCGTGCTGGGATTAGTCCAGTAAGTTTCAGACCAGAGATTCTAAGCCTGCCCAGACTGACAAGTTGTGTTCTGAATACATATGGCATAAATCAGTGTGGCTGGCCAGGCTCACCTCGTAGTGCCATTGGCAGATCTAAATCGTCTCGGGTTGTCCCCAGTTTGCTGCTCATTTCTACAAAAAAAAAAGTCTGGACTCAATCACTGTGACAGACTGGCGACCCGTTCAGGGTGTACCCCGCCTCTCTCCCATTGACAGCTGGAGATAGGCAACAGCACCCCTAGCGACCCCAACAGGGATAAGCGTGTAGGAAAAGGATGGATGGATGGACTCAATCATTTAGTCAATTACGTCTTTTAACTCATAACACATTGTGTAAAAAGCGGGTTTCTTAACCAGACAAAAAGTAAATTCATGTACAATTTCTTTAATTGATTTTGTGCACAAATGAACAACGTACTCTGAATATTTATTTAATTTATTTTTCAATCCGAACACATTTTAATCTGATCAAGAAATTTTGCACTTGTAAACATAACTACCGAGGCAGTGATTTATTGACGCAAAATAGGACCTTCACCAGCGTTGAGAGCCCATACCTAGTAGGTCCGCATTTCGGTACTAAAATTTATTTTTTTTATATATATAGCATGTAGTTCTAATTTTTCTGAAAAACTTAAATTTGGGTTTTTATTATCTACAAGCAATAGTAACCAAAATGAACATAAATAAACAATGAAATTATGCCTGTGTTTAGTGAATCTGTATATCAGTTTCACAGTTAGAATTGAGTAACTGAAATGAATTGACTTTTCATGATTTGCATTTATCAATATGCACCTATGGTGCTAAATCTAAACTCACCATGGCCTTATGAACTGACAGGTGATGAATATATGAAAATCCATAGGTTTTCTCATGTTCATTCATATATATATATATATATATAGATATATATATATATATATATATATATATATATATATATATATCTCTCTATATATACAAAAAAAGCACGCAGAGCGACGAGAGAGCGCGCGAGCAGAGAGCGCGATAGCTAGAGCTAACCGATATATTTATAGATATATTAAAGTTATAGATTATAGTTATAGTTAAATAGATAAAAAACATTTCACCATTTCAGCACCCAGCAAGGAACAAAGACTGGGAAGCTGTAGCATTTCCAGGAGAACTGCTGTGGAAAGTCTAACTAAACTGCTATGCTTAGTCCCTACAAGGGCATTCCGGTTTTAGTATCCGCTTCATTTTGACAGTGATAGCTTCCACTTAGGAGCTTCCAGAATGTCTCCATTTGTGAACTACATCAGATTAAACGTTTCACCATGAATAATTACATATGAAATGTGTTCATTGGGACACTCCGGAGAATCTTTATCCTCTCACCTCACCACTGCTGATTAATGTTTCATCTCTCACACAAAGAGGTTAAAGTGTTTGACTAAAAACACACAGTGTGCATGATCATGAAAACCGAGATCATTGTCTATTTAGTTCAGTTTGTTTCTTCATGATTACTGTCAGTGTAAATTTCCTCTTTCAGCTCTTGCATTAATGCCTATAAGATATTAAATAAATCATCAAGATTATCGTCATCTCAGTTGTTGAGTCATGGAAATACTGGATGCAAACAGTGCTGTGAAAATGTAATTTATCCCCGTTATAGACTTGGTCTGTTTCTGCTGTTCTGTCACACATGTTTCAGATCATCAAATACGTTTTCACATTAGACAAAGAAAGCCGGAATACATGTGAAATGCTGTTTCTAAATAACTGTCATGTATGAGAAAGAGCTTTCCAAACCAACCTGGGCCAATGAAAAAGTAATTACCCCCTATAGCTCATAATTGGCTATGTCACCCTTGGTAGCAGCAACTGCCATAAAGCTTTTACGATAACTGGCCAGGCGGGGTTTTTTTTTTTTAACATCGCTGTGGTGAAAGTGTTGCCCATTTCTCGTTGCAATATTGTTTTAATTCAGCCACATAGGAGGGTTTTTGATTATGAATATCCTGTTGATCATTCAGGTGCTGAAACAGTCCCGGATTATCACACTATCAAGTGTGATGGCAAGCATGATGCTCTTTTTTTTTCTAAAATACTGCGTTAGTTTCACATCAGAAAATAACAGGAAACACTCCCTCCACAATATTCCATCTTTCTGTCGCCTGTCCACAGAATATGTGCCCAAAAGTCTTGGGGATTGTCAAATGTGAGATGGGAAATATTAGACAGACTTTGCTGTTCCTTTTCAGGGTCAGCAGTGGTCTTGACCTTGGAACTATTCCACAGATGCCATGTTTTGCCAATCTATTTCTTATTTTAAATCAGGAACATTGACCTAGCTGTGGCTAGTGAGGTATGTGGTGCGGTTATTCATCGGCAATTAACACACATTCATATTTTTTTGGACCTTGTCTGCACTGTAGTTTGAACCATATTTTGTTTTCTTTATGAGTGGTTTACACAGTTTCTTAAACATTCAGGGAGACTGTCCTCTGTCCCTCCTGTTCACCTCTCCGACTCGGTGCGCTCAGAGGAGCTGCCCCTCAGTAGTGTCTGACAGGGAGAGAAACAGAAAGAACCTTTGGAGGGTTTTTTTTTCTGCTGTAGACAAATAAAAAATGCAACAAAGCACCATTTGACATGCAGTTACTGTAGTCACTTCTGAAACGATACTCTTCACTTTGAGCACAGGTAGAGAAACCAAAGGGATGTTTTTTTTTTTTTTTTTTTTTTTTTTTACAGTTGCAGATAAAATAATGGCAGGACATTATTTCACATGTAGGTATTCACTACTACAGCAAGACTAAACTTCTTTGAGCAAATAAAAACATGAAAAAGTATAAGTGCAAAAGCAACAAGGCTTGAGAAATGATCCCATGTTCAGCCTTTTACATCTTTCCCAATTAAAAAAACTGATAAGAGGCCATTTTTCTAAAAATCCTATTTGCTCTTGTATCAAGAAGAGGGTCTTTCCATAACATGTACATTTTACAACATACTGAATTTTAAAAGTGGCATGTCATTATATTTGTACATCTTACTGTGTCACTTGTATTAAATACTGATTAAATTAACAAACATTGTGGTTTTCTTACACATGATTTAACTTGTACATAGGTATTAAATGTAACAAACAGAAACCTATTAGGTTACTGAATAGAAACAAGTTCAAGAGAACAAGATATATAAAACACTAAAAATCCTTATGAAAGCCCACACTATTCGTGCTTTGACCATCATGTCTTTTTCTATCATATAACATTTTGTTTATGCGCAATGCCCCCCGCTTTTCTGTTATCACATCCTTGCCTTCTAAGCAAATCAGGGAGTTTCGGTTGAGAAACTGGTTCTGCTTCGCCAGGCAGCCCGGACGAAAAAGAACTATTTAGCTGACATCTTAAAGAACTTGATGAGTGTTGATTTTTAAAAGCAGAACAGCATTAAGAGCATTTCCCATCCTCATTAAACAGTGCAAAAGTAATCCCACACCGGACTACGCTTGGACTACTTTATGTCGCATCCACCATTACTTTTTTTCTCTTACTGCTGCAGCGTTGCTCCTGTTAGAATGACCGGCAGCGCCCTCTGCTGGATGACAGCCGTACTCTAACGCTAAAAGAAGGTCCAAGCTGACCTTATTGATTGACCAAGCTGATTACTTTATCAGTAATCCTTTTATTTTTACTTGTTTCGTGTATGTGTTTTTTTGGTTGATTTTTTTTGTGGAGGGGGGGGGGGGGGGGGGCACACCACGACGTATTTACACTTAGGGCACTCAACTGGCTAGCACCGCCCCTGCTTGTGAGTGATTTTGAGCAGGCCCTCCACTCCTTGGAAGGGTGTCCACAGTTCCATGTCTTCTCAATTTGTTACTACTTCTCTTGCAGTATTCACTGGCGTTCTAAAGCCTTAAAGGACTTTCCTAACCCTTTCCAGACTCCTAGATACCAATGACCTTCTTTACATTGGGGCATAACATATTGCTTTTTAAGATTTTTGGCCTATGACGTTGTCAAACTGGTTCAGTGTCAGAGTTTTCTAGATTCTACAGTTCAGTCGTGGGGGTGGGTAGTGAAACTAACCACAAAATTGTTAATATCAGTTAATTCATGATTTACCAATTGCAAGGACATTTATTTTATAGCTTTTTACCCTTAATAAATTAAATATTGGCCAACTTTGTTTTCAGTTTTTTGTGGTTATTTTTGTCTAATATAAAATTAGTTTGTTTTGACAGTACGGCAAAATCTTAAAAACAGATTTAATCTGTAAACTGTTGAACCCTTTATAACAATTGTGAGTTTGTGTGTGTGTGTGTGTGTGTGTGTGTGTGTGTGTGTGTGTGTGTGTGTGTGTGTGTGTGTGTGTGTGTGTGTGTGTAGCTCCTCTCACCACCGTGCTTTCATAGCTTGAAAACCAATGAAGTGGAGGCAGTTAAAAGAAACAAAACAACTCTCTGTGTTGTGAGAAATCACTTAGTGCAGGAGAATGAAACAGAATAGCAATAACTTGTATTGTCCTTCAGTGGGGAAATGTAGGTGTACCTGCAGCACTGTGACATTAAAGCTCACTTTTTACTTCATAAACTGTAAATCCTACAACTGTGCTTCGTGCTTAGCCTCCTAATACTATCACACTTGCACAGCCTTGTAATCGGCACACCTGTACTTCAGCTAGAGCAGTGTATTATCATGGCCACCCTCTCTAACTGGTGAAACACTTATGCACAGAGACACGCTTGCAAGCAGATTCCAGAAATAGACATTTGGAGTGATAGCCCGCAGGATGGAGCTGACCGCTGTACCGAAGAACTAACTCTCCCACAGGAATTAGCTTTAATGTAGACTGGTTCTAACATATGCATATGCACCCAATTTCTTACTCTTTTGTTATACTTTAATTTCCAAAGTGCTGCTTTCTGGAAGACAACAGTTCTACGTGTAAAAAAAGAAACAAAAATAATTTAGTATTTAACAGGTTCTTAAATTACCGGTACTTAGATCTCAAGCCTATTTAAATACAATACCAATCTTTGCATCATATCCTAAACAAAAAAGAGCAACAAATATGAAAACTACAGGGTGAATGACTGATTGTAGTGTAAAGTGCTTTTTGCTTGTATAAAGCGTTATACAAGTACAAGCCATTTACCATTCGCCATGTAGTTTCATCGCATTGTTCTGTAAATCAGCTGCTCTCGTTCCTCTGTTTAGCTTAAATATTGTACTTCATCAGAATATGCTGCATCATGAATGATTACGCAATATTTGCATTTTCCCCTTTCTGTTAAGTTCATTCTTTTTCACTTTAGAACTTAACTTTAAATTAGCTTGTTATTCATATTGCTAATCTAGTGTGCCACTGTCACGCTCGAATTTCCCCATTGTGGGACTATAAAGGCATTTATCTTATCTTAATACTTGAAAATATTAACCTACCCATTATCAAAAAGCACAGCAAGTAACAGTGTGTAAAATAATTTTTTCCACCCCTCAATGATATTGATTAATTGAGTTGTGGGGTATACGTGATGTTTAGGTATTATTTAGGGTATCTTTAAATCATTTTAAAACTGATATATATAGGGTTTGTTTCCATTACATTTTGTTTTGCTCTTTGGTTTTTTTTCTTGTAAAACCAAAGAACTAATAGCCGGTGTACATTATTTTTGATTCGCTGTTTAACTCTTATCATCACATTATATGCATATGCGCTCATTGCAGCCTGCCCTACATATAGGGAGCATAGATATAATTAGGCCTATCTAGTTTATTAGGCCACAGGCAGTGAATGCTGAAAGCAACAACACTACTATTTTGGGGAAAAAGAACACTTGCCACATATGAACCTCTACTGACCTTCACAATTGGCCCTGTCAGCTTTAGCCAAGGTTGATCAATTTTAACGTAATAGCCATTTAGATGTAACTTTAACCTCTCTTTATTTCATAAATTAAAACATTGTAAACCCTGATGCCAAACAGCATTTAAAAAAAAAAAAGCTATTAACTACACCAATAATAAATTATGTGTTTTGTCATTTATTTGTTAAAATCTCTCGATTCTTCTTAACACTGTCGTGAAAAGACTAATATATACATGGAAATCTCTTCGCACCAATACAAAGATGAATATAAAATATGTATTTGATGTAGACATTTGCATTATGCACAGTTATATTACAATATATAATGTTTTCAAATATATAAAATACACTTAAACCCCAAAATTATTATTAATACTCGTGGCAGAATAAAATTTAAAATCATCTTTCCATTTTACAAACTGGTTTATTCTGACTGGAAGTGAAATTAATGTTCTGGGGGAGGTCCATTTGGAGTCCCAAGTTGAATCTCACAGACAATCTGTGACTGGAGCCAAAGATTAGGTTAACGGCAAAGAGGCCTTCCTACCTCAAAGTCATTACTAAAGACGAATGGTCAGAAATACCAACGCAGACATGGAAAAAAAACTTGTCAACACTTTCAAAAATGATACCCCTTGAACAACGTCATGGTTTGGCAAGGCAGGTTTATCTGTATAGCACATTTCAGCAACAAAACAATTCAAATTGATTTACATAATGAACACATAAGAAAAATAAACACATAAAAAAGTACATTGCATTCCATTTATAAAGGACCTTCCAGTCCACTCAGAAAACCTAAGTGGTCATGAAGGTTTGATATGACAAGAAATGTTTATTGTATTATGGTGCAAAGCCATTGAGTGATTATAAACATTTTAAAATCTATTCTCTGGGACAAATGGAGCCAGGGTAGGGACGTGCTCTATATTCTCTGTTTTTATGAAGATACGCACACCAGTGTTCTGGCTCAACTGCAGCTGTCTGATTGACCCATTTGGCAGACCTGTGACAGCACCGTTGTAGTAATCACTTCGACTAAAGATGAATGTATGGATGGCTTTTTTTAGATCCTGCTGATACATTAGTCCTTTAATCCTGGAAATGGTTTCCGGGTGATAGAAGGGATGCTTGTAATTATCTTTCTTTGTCTCTGAATGTTCAGGTCAGAGTCCAACACAGCATTCAGATTTTGGGTCAGATCGGTGGTTTCAATCTATATAACCGAAGCTGTGTTCTGATTCTTGATCTAAAATATTTTCATCAGTTTTGTCTTTATTCAGCTAAAGAACGTTAAGGCACAGCCACATATTGATTTGGTCAACACATCTACTTATCGCTTGAATGTGTTCATAGTCACTTGGTGACATCGTAATATAGAGCTGCGTGTCATCTGCATAGTTATGGTAACTCATCTTGTTTGTTGTAATCTGAGCTAGTGGGAGCATGTAGATATTAAGCATTAAGTATTTCGCTATCCGCTCTTCAAAATAGGTGAGACAGGAAAAAGGGCCATTGAACTAGAGCAGATGTGTGTTGCCCTTTAAAAGTCAGGAAGTGGCGATGAGAAAAGAGCCATGGCCTACAATGGCGTTGTATCTAGTGCGAACAATGTTTAAATTTTAGGCTGGATAAGGACCCACATTTATCTTGCTACTGCTACTATATAAAGTCAAGAGGATGTTAAGGGAGGTAAAAACACTGTCCTAACTCACAACAGTTTATTTTCAGGCTTTTCCACCAATGAGAATTGAGGGTGCCTAATTCTCTTCTTTGAGTTACTTTGTTCATACTTGCTTGCTTATGAAATGCCAAATATGAGTAAATGCATCAAGTCTCTCCTTTTCTTTTTGAATTCCTAAAACAGACTGCAAGTTTTTAAAGTAATGTCCTTAGCTCAGTGGAAACAGGGCACAGAAGCAAAATGAGGCATTCGCTCTGTGTTATCCAACAGGCAGTAATCCCTCTGGCATTTGTTCCTCTTCCCTTGTAGTTTGAAGGCTCCCCTGGGAGAGAGAACAGGGTGAAATGGAGAGGGGAGCTGGCGAAATAGACAAAAGGGGTGCTTTTAGAGCACCAGACCATATAAAGCACCTTTTTATATTTGATGAAGCAAAAGGGAGAGAGCGAGAACGAGAGAGGGAGACTCCTGGGTGCGGTGCTCAAAAAGAGGGAGATTTGTGAGGCTGAACATCAGTCCGTGCATTCAGAGAGGCTTGTCTTCACATCTTCTGAAGTCATACCACCCTGACTTAACCGACTGCGCGTCGGAGTCCGAGCCTGGGAGTGATTCTCTCTCATCCTCTCTTTGTTTTTCTTATTTTCATTCCTATTCTCTCCCACTCCTCTTTGCACACCCACCCTGTCAGCGTGCTGATTTATCCCCATCGTACGTTTCATTGAAGACAGACATTTGCCATCAGAGATGATTCCGTTGTCTTCACGACTACATAAAGCAGCTGGTGTGTGACAGCCTTGGTTGTAGATACTTGATTTATAGTTGTAGACCAGATCATAACAATTCTTTATTTTTACTGTTTTTTTTTTTCCGTGCACTTGCTCTTTGTTACACCTGTAATACGTACAAGGTAAACCTTAAATATTTTCATTCAGTACAAGGCCAAACAGTCAGTGGTGCTGCACTAACACCATTGGATTAGCATAGTTATATTGAGCTAGGACAGCTCTGCTCCGCAAATAGTAAATACTACTTTCCTCGCTGACTCTATTTCTATATTCACCTCCCCATTTCAGGATCACTTGATTTGATTACAGTCAAACAGGATTTGGGAAAGCAGCTAGCATTTGTTTTGTTTGTTTTCGGCAAAGCATCCCACACGCACACTCTCTCGTCTCGTACATGCTCATGCAACTCTGATCTCTGCGATGCGCGTGGTCCAAGAAAAAAAATTCCCATTTCAAGCACACTGCAAATCAGACATATGACAATGATTGATGGAGGCTAATGTTCCCGATGTTCCCAGGAGTTTGCTGACATATAGGTATCCTTGAAAAGACTTTGGATCTTCTCTAATTTTAGACAGCTGAAAAGAGGCTTTGGGATGGAATTGCTTTCTTTGGATCAGCTAGATCAAGCTCGGGATGCAACGGAGAGGCTTAAGCCGTTCCCATTTCTTGAAGAATACTTAAAAGAAATTGAACCGGTACAGCATAGAACGGTGTAAATGCATGCATTCAGGGAGGATAATAGGGACAAAGGAGTCATACTAAGGCTTCTTACAGTGAATAAGTACTCAATCCCCTAGAACCGTAGCTCATTTGTTTCACATTGCAACCAAAACCTCAATGTATTCATTTATTCATTGGAATTGCCTGCAATAATTAAAAAAAATGTAGTGTTACCTGACCAGAGGACCTTCAGCCACATGTGTGATGTTTCACTCTGCATGGCCTGTGGCAGACTGCAAACTGGCCTTTCTATCGCTTCCTCTTCTCACTTAATTACTACTTTATGTTGGTCTGTCATCTAAAATCCCGATAAAACTAATGGAGGTCCTAATATGAGAAATTCTGAAAAAAGTTTAAGGGTGTTAATACTTTAAGAAGCAAGTGTATCTATATGTTTAAGCAGCTCTGGAGATAAAGGTTAAAAGGAGACGGTAAAAAAAAAGGTGAAATCCATAGTCCGGTCTTATCTCGTAAAGAAGCACTTTGTTGCGAATGGCTACAGACATTAGCTTCATGCATTTACACACACACACACACACAATGTGAGAGTCCCACATTGTTTTGGCTACAGGCTACAACTGGTTTCAGCTGGATTTAGAGCTACATAAGCTTTCCGTGCTCTTCATTTTGTTAAGCTTACTGTTGAAGCCGTTTCCCTGGGTCATCCTCGACTTCCTCCCTGAAATCTTCTGCTGCTCGGGGAATAAGTTATTGCGCATACATTTGTATAAGGAAGTAGAGATTCTTCCATTTTAGTGTTCATTTATTTTTTATCCAAACATTCCATTTTAATGTGAGTATTAACCATCTACACCAGCCCTAATAGACACCCACCTCATGATATATATATATATATTTTTTTTTTTTTTTCTCCATAAAATGACAGTGCTCTGCTTGCTGGATGAGACAAGGTCAAAATTTGAGTCTGAGACGATAGCTTGTTGTCGGGTGCCTTTAGCGCCACACTGTGCCCCACTGTTGAGGTTATGCTGGCTCTTTCACTGTGAGTCATGTTTATTTCATGGTTTCTTTTATGGCACCGCTGTTCCTCCTTTAACCCCTCACCTCCCTGCATGCGGCTAAATGTTCTGGCAATCCACAAAAGAGCCAGTTATGGAAGTGATAAATATTAGATGGCTTCAGCTTTGACTAGGAATGCCAGCTAATCTTTTTCAAGTGCAGGAGAGGGGCTTTACCTCCTTCCTGTGGTCGTTAGAATTTTTTTTTTAAAATAATATAAAATGATATACTATAAGAAAACCGTAGCAACCTAACATGTGCAAATTCTGGGCCCTTTTACAGTACAGCAGGAGTGCCTAAATATTTAATATATCTTTCTTACTTGTTACTTTTTAACCACAAACTTAAATGTACATATTTTATTGGAATGATTTGACTGAACCACACAAAGTAGTACATTATTTTGAAGTGGAAGTAAAATCATACATAGTTTTGAGATTCTTTTTTTCTTTACTAATAAAATGCTTAAGTGTGCTGTGGCTTTGTACTCACCCTGTCACTCGCTTCAGAGAAACACCCGAGAGGTTCACGGTTCTCTCGGAGGAGCTACAGAGATCCACAGCTTCAGTAGGGATGGAGAAGCCAATCAAAGATGAAGGCTGATGCAAATATTTACAGAGTTAAGAACAGAGAAATCCTAGTTAAAAGCTGCAAAAGACTTGGGACAAGGGTGGAGGTATAACTTCTCACAGGACATTTACCTTAAAAGTACTGCCAGAGATACAGTGTATTGTTATACAGACCAAAATTAAGTTGAGAAAAATAAAATTGTTGCATACCAATGCATCTCCATCCAAGCTGACTGAGCTTGAACGCTTTTGTGCAAATATTAATAACACGGGGATACATTTTAGTGTCTAGATGTGGAACTGGGAGTTTCAACCATGTCTGATTTTCCTTACTCTTAATAATTCCGCTCTTCTTTGTTTTGGTCTATCACATAAAATCTTAATAAAGTACTCTGAGAGTAGTAGGTGTAACATGACAATGTGGAAAAACTTCATCAGATGTGCACACTTTTGTATTGTGCCTAGCATTTATTGTCAAATAATATTACCTGCACATATTGGGTTTGAGAAATATTTGGGGTGTTTTGAACATGGAGATTGCTAAGAAACCATTACATGAACTCTATCCTAGTAATTGCAAGAGTTAATTTAAATTTGGCTCTCACATTTCCCAAGAGGCGTGACAAATTTGGAAACTGTGTCAGCCTCAGCAGTAAACATCCAGAGGAATCTGCCATGTTCTTGGCATAATGATAGCCAGAGAAATACAGTGAATCCTACTGTACATGAGGCTCACACTGTACATGTTTTTTTATTCATTCAGTAAAGACTAAAGAATATGGGGTTATCCCTCAGTTGCTGCAGTTTGAATATATTTACGTCCTTATTGTGATGCCACTGCAATAAATGTTGATTATTTTGGCATCTAGTCTAACTCCATTTGTTTGTGGAGGAAAGCCAAAAATGGGAATGCAAGATCCTAGACCAAGACCTATTTCTTGGTGAAATTTCATTGTGAAGCAGCATCTGCCACTTTAAATAATGATAACAGTAGCATGCGGCTTCATGCTCCATGGCTCCATCCACAAGCAGCGTGTGAGCTGACAGAGACTGATGTGTTTAGGTGGAGGCACGGCCAAGTCTCTGACAGCAGAGATAATAGCCAATAAGGCGCCGCCACTCTGGATGATTGACAGGCTCCATGGAAGGCCTGATTTATACAGCAAGTCTGTGCTCAAACAATGACACACACCTACAAAAAAAAAAAAAAAAAAAAAACGATCCATGTTCATGAATAGATATTTGCACACGAAAACCTATCCGACTGATGACATATTTCCTTATGGTTCATTAAATGTGTGTGTGTGGGAAAACTGTAATACATTTGCTGGAAAGTAATATTTGTGCTGCTTAGAGAAAAGCCCGTTTTAAAGAAAAAAAAATGTCTGTCATGCAATGAAAAACTCACAAACCCTCACCCATGAAAAGTGATGCAAGTCTATCAAAGACAGCGATCTGCAGAGTGCTCGAGAATATGAAACCTCTGCAATCCTCACTGCCATCACCTTCCATTTTAACTGAGGATGGCAGCCGTCAGGATGATGCAACGGTCAACGTTCCGGAGACACACTGTCAGAGATTTTTCGATTAGAAATGGAAATAATACAGACTGCTGATGACTTCATGGTTTTCCGCAGTCACTCATTCCAAAACAGGAAGTGCCTAAGTGGTTCCCGAACGCTGTGTTCACAGCTCACAGTCAATAATTGACAGGATTAAACTCTGGAATTGTACACTCTGAAACAGAGGGAGGATTATTAATCCTGTGGAAGGAGTAGAGTTGAGAGTATCAAAGAATCACCTATTATTCCTTTCCTTGTATTGTGTATCTATCTTTTGTTTCAGTGGCGCGACATGATGCCCTAGGAAAATTATTCTCTGGTATCGCCTACTAAGACAATGTCACATTCACCATTTGATCACCAGCTAAGGCAGGCTTGTGTGTACCGCTGCTGCAGAATAGACACAACTGAGGCTCAGATATCGCAGCCTTGACCCAAAGACGAGACCTGGTAATGTCACTCTGTACAAACCCTCTACTCACCTCAGCATGTGTAATGCTTGAAACGAAAAGACAAACTGAGAGTTTGATCTCCTTCAGATTAATTCAGTTAATAACCGTCTAACCCCTTGGAGGCACTCAAAAAGCTCTTAAATTTAATTCCCACATTGTCTGTTGATACTTAAATGTAAAAGAGACAAAAACTTAGTCAGATGGTGACCATGTGTCTGAAATGACTCTGTCATGATGCAGAAGAACTTGTTGATTACAACCTTATGCCTAACACAAGTGGTCAAGTGAAGAACCAAAAAAAATATTTACAGTAACAGAACACTGCTAAGGTAATTTCTTTACAAAATAGGTAAAACAATTTAGCATACCGAAGCGATCATCTACTGTATGCTGAATCTAGCTAATTGCTACAAAGTGTGTTGGTATTTGTCTTTGTATGCATTGTTTCTGATGACTGCTTTACTTTTTTATGGTGACAGTTTCTTTTGTGTGGTAGTAAAACATGCCTCTGCTTGCATTGTAATGGAAGAAGCCAGACTATAATGAGAAGAATTTGTTAAAAAAATTACCCAAAATTGCATTGCAAAAACAAGCAAACATTAAAAAAAAACCACGGACACCAGCAGGCATCTCTCCTTGTTATTATTAGAAAGTTGTTGGGTTTAAATACTACTGAGTTCATCCATCCATCCATCCATCCATTTTCCAAACCGCTTAATCCCTCATGGGGTTGCAGGGGTGCTGGTGCCTATTGAGAGGCGGGGTACACCCTTGGACTGTGGGAGGAAGCCGGAGTACCCACTCATGCACAGGGAGAACATGCAAACTTCATGCAGAAAGACCCAGGGGTGTACTTGAACCCAGGACCTTCTTGCTGCAAGGCAACAGCGCTACCCACTGCGCTACCCCAAATTTAAAATGCATAATTGTGTAACTAAAAAACAGTACTAACAACATTATTTTCTAATGTTGTTGCTCCCAATGCTGGATAAAACAGATCTTATTGTAGATCAGTAAATTTAGGTAGGAGGCTTCAAGAGAAAATAAAATTGATGGGAATGTATCAGATCACTTGATTAATTAAGCCGTTATTTGATGCAGTATTGGTTTACCAAAATATTCAACAGCTTCAGCGCTATGTTGGACAAAATAAATAAAAAATGCTTCTTTAAAACAAGCTAAAAGCAAACTGACTAAGGTACCCATTTGAAATGGATTCTTTGTGACTTTGGCTTATTTCGTTATATAATAGCCAAACACTTTAGTATTTTTTTAACACTAATGGGACACTTCTGATGTGCAGGGAAGGTGTTGCACATCAACATTTTAACAAATAGAAGCATATTTGTATGAAACATGTATAAAACCCACCTTTGCTCTGTTACCCATTCAAAAAATCTAAATGTTTGTAGTTGGAATTGTCAATGCTGAAAGTTTCAGGAAATATGAGTAATTATGCTAGGTCGTTTGTATGTCTCAATTCACCAGAGGTTCACTTTTTTTAGTTATTAATACCCCGGTGTTTAAAAGGCCAGAATTGAGTGGTTTAATAAACAAAATCCATTAAAATATCCCTCTGAAATTAGTCAGTTACTGGGCTGAATACAGCACTTTAGAGATTGTAGGAAATTACGGGTGCTTTAAACAAATACAAGAGGATTTTTTTTAAATATTGCTGTATGCATAAAAATACAGTAGGCCTTTCACACTGGTTGTGCAGCAAAAGAGAGCTAATTATTTAGAAACATAACTTCCACTAATTGCTGTCCAACGTTACCATTAGGCCTCTGCAGTCACGGTGCCTCTCCTTTTCTCCCCTCTCCTCCGAACTCCTCCTCGGCCACCGCCTCCTCATTCCAGCTTTCGCTCCGCACAATTTCCCCAGTTGATGGAATTGGACCTCAGGCGCCTGGCCCCATTCTTCAGACAGCCTCTATCCCTCTGTCTTTCACTCCCGCCTTTCACCCCCTCCAGTCCCCACCTACCCTTCTGCTGTCACTCCGAACCTTATAGCTCACTCCGTTAGACTTCACCAATCAGCAGCAAAATAAGGATCTCCAGTAGCACACATTCAGCACCTAAATAGACACACAAGTGGCGAAACTGACCGTGAGTGGCTTGTCACAGCTAGTAGCCACAGGGATGCCTCCAGCTATCTCCGTACTAATGCTGATGAATAAAAAAAAAGTGACATTTATCTGTCCAAAGATTTCCAATTCACTGTTTACTGTTTACACAGAAAGAGCTTCACATTATCCTGCTGGAGGCCGAGGCTTTATGACATTTCTTGAAGCCTGTTCCCTTTTGTAGCCGAGGGGTTATATGTCATTCTCAGAACAACGTACCAACGAGACCAATGAGTCAAATGTCTTAATAATGGAAAGGAGAAATCTCTCTCTCGCCGAAATGGGATAAGCCGTCCATGAATTTCATGTCTCATTATCAAAAAAATCGGAAAACTGACATTTTATAGAAATCTGATCCATTGTTAATGTAAAAGTATCGATTAGTTCTGCTGGAACAAAAGGCTTTAAAGCTCTGCTCTCATGGAAGAAAGAAAAAAAACGTTTCAATTCTCCCTTGAATCAGAACATAATGTCAACTTACTGACAATCAATCTTTTGATACAAATATGCTCAAAGTTGCTGGTACACCTGGTGAAGGTGTGTCAAAAAAACTCTAAACAAACTGATCTTTTATTGAAGTAGCATTATAATTTCTAATTTGAGTACATTTACTCAGGTATGACATCATTGTTTTTAACAAATTAACTGGTGGCCCACTTATGGGTACCCCTGGCAATCCATTTAACATGCCTGCTCTTTATTGTGACATTTGATTTGGTTTAATTTATTAGTAGATCAGACTATCGAGCAGGTTTTGACTTATGATCCAGGACTGCACGTTTACCTGCATTTAAATATGTTGTGACACAGAGGACAATTTTTCTTCCAGATTGGTACGAAATGAAGCACGGCTATACATGTTAAGCAGATGTGTGTTGATATGCATTAATCGGAAACTGGCTGCGAGAAAATAGCTGTTCCCCTGAACTTACCCATATCTATAGTCAGGAGAACAATTAAAAAGGAACTGTGACAAACAGGACTGAATGGCAACCTATAATTATCTTGCCACCTGACACGCTAAGCAGGCTGCTTGTTGAAGTAAAAAAAGAAAATAAAAAATCTCTTAAGTTTGCTGTTAGAGAACTGCAGCGAAGAGTTGCATCCTGTGGGTTAAAGTTATTTGAAAGCCCCACCATCATGAACATTAACATGGATTTTCCATGGAGTTTCCTCTACAGTAACTGTGTACTCTGTCCTGATAGGACTAACGCTGAGGACTGTGAGAACACGCACCTCTGGTAGGTTGGTGGGAAACAAAGAAAGTCCTGTCCACTGTTAAATCTGGTTGAAGGTCTGGACTTTTTTCTCTTTCAAAGATACCAGAGATTTTATTAGACTGCATGACATCATGAGTTGTAAAACAGTCTATCCTAAAATCCTCTCTGGTGAGCTCATCCAGTATACTGAAAATAAAAAGCATACAAATAACTGTAACAATTTTGATACCTTTTCGCTACGTCCACCCATATGTTGGAATGTTCAAAAACATGTGTTAACGAGGATTAAATAAATGGAAGTGAAAGGGATTTTGTGGGACATCAAGTCACGTCAAGACTTTTGAAGTACGGGTCTCTTTTGATGCACTCTAGTTCTTGAATAGTGGATGTTGGTATCAAAGATGTGGAGGTTACAGGGTTCTGGTCAATCAGGACAGAGTGATGCCACGTCAGAACTGTCTGATTTTATTCCTTTCCAATGCTCGATGACTGCACCCAAGTAGTCAAATAATAAGAAGTAATAAGAGTAGTAAAGTGAACTTTATCTGTGAAGCATAATATAATGTGAAGATTAACATTATTGATTCTATTGCAGAGGCGCCTATGAATGGTGCAGATGGGCTGCGAGTGCTGCAGAACTCACTTGGGAGATTTCTTACATATTAAAACAAAATCTGTTACCACCTTTTAAAACTGGTGAACTGGTTGTTTATGGTACGCTGTCACATGCATACAAAGGTGTTGCCAGAGCGCAGTTATCCTATTGCTAAGCCTGTTTAACGCTGTTGAAAAGAAAGGCAGATATGCAGTGGTTGAACATAGACCCTATAGGAATGATGGCTTCTGTGCTCTAAATACATTTTTTTAAACTTCCAGATCCCTTTTTTTGAGTCTTCCAAATCTTTTGACTTTTATTTAAAAGCAACCCACCAGGATTATTTAATGATTGAGCATGGTTTTTATTCATAAATGTATTTAAAGAGCAATGAGTTTCCTTTGATATCCATCCTCTGTGTTGTATTTAGAACAAAAGCAGTCAATAACCAGATCAATCCCTTTGTTTTCGGGGGAAAGTATTGAAATTAATATTTTTGTAAAATATTAAACGTATGTGTAGTAAAGGTTTAAAGAATACCCTCAGGCATCATGATATCAGATGTTTCTTATATCATGGGCTTATTAATGGAATACCAGGGAGCATGAATCAGTTAAATCCATCAAAACATTTAAATTGTGGAATTTGCCCAACAGGACAACCCTGAGGACAGCAGTTAGCAATCAGCATCTTGGTACCAGACCAACATTATGGATTGTTCTACGCAATCCCAAAGCATTAATCCAACAGAAAGCTTGCGGGCTGACCCCAAAATACTGTTTCTCGGGCAAAAAACAACAAATATAGAGGAACTGCCAATTGTCCTTGTGTGGAAAACCTGTGCAACACAGATATGAAGCAGCTCTAGGAAACGGCATTTGTACAGTATGAGTTCAGTGATAAACAGGAAAGCTGAATAAGCAGGAGGTTTATAGTTTCACACTGCAAATTTGTGAGCTTTTAGAGGAAGAAAGAACAACCTAATATCCATTTTCTGTAGATCCATAATGTGATCATTTTTGTGTGTGTGTGTTTCACTTTGGAATACTGTATGCAGTGTTCCTGAGGAAATCAAAGTTATTACCATATTTTTCGGACCGTAAGTCGCACCAGATTATAAAGCGCACTAAATATTATTCTGCCCCTCCGTGTACACAGCTCTCTCTTCAGAGGGAGAGCTATCCGTCTGGAGGACAGAGTAGTTGGACTACGCAGCCCTGTTTCTATCATAAGGCCAAAATAAATGTAACTTTTATATTGAATTAACTTACTAGGTTTATTGTTGCTAGGGCGTACTCCGGATACTGGCTGCCTAAAGGCTCCCACATACTCGAGCATACTGTACGCATACTGTGAGCTTGGTGGACTCCGCGCTGACTCTCCGCAGAAGTTTTACCCTTCATAGTCCAGTGTACTGTTGCCTACATTTCTTGTGGCAAATTCCAACAATTACCACCCTTACTGCCAGTGGGACGAAGTGGCGGAACGGATGGTAAAATGTGTGATTAGCTAGCTGAGCACCTAGAGCCGTTTCTTTTCCAGCGGGCTCCCACCAGTGAGAACAGAGAGGGACTGTGATGCTGCACATCCTGGCGACCGCCTGCTTGGAGCAGCTCAGTGTATTAAGCTCAGTGTCACATATAAAACAGTTCGATGTGAAGACTTTTTGCCTTCAAAAAGTTTATAATGTGAAACCAGGTGCGTGGTCGTAAAAATTGTTTGGCACGCATGGAGTCCACGCAGAGTCTGCCTCGAGTACGCGTGGACCTTCGCGGATAGGAGGCCTTTACATGAATGCACTTCTGGTTTCCACATTACAGTCAGGCAGGTTTATAGACAGCTCAAGGGTCCAGTCAGGTAGTGTACCGGAAAGCTCCGGATAGCCACTGAGCGGGACGGCTTCCTTGCGTACCAAAGTCGTACTTACACATTTTAACAGATTTTTGAGTGCATTGTACCACATATAAAATCGGTCAGTGAGCACAACTATAAGGTGCACCAGATTATAAGGCACACCACCAATTTTTGAGAAAATCTAAGGATTTTAAGTGTGCCTTTATTGTCCGGAAAAAAAATCCAGTACAAGGATTTTGGGCTTTTTACTCATTTCTTAAACACTGTTAATGTGTACACAAGTCTAAGAGTGGTAAAAGCAGAGCAAGAGAGACAGATACTCTGTTATCAGGTGCAGTAATTCAGAATCCCAAAGCAAGGGGACAGCTCTTCCCTGCTCGTTCCCTAACACGCTGTGTCACTTTGTTTCTCCTGAGAGCCACTGGAACTGCCTCCATCTCCCCTCCCCTCCATCTGCCTCTCCTGCCCTAACTCTCCCTGCTACTCTGTCCCCCAAACTCTCCCTGCCCTTTTTTTTTGCCCACCTCCTTCTTTCTCTCTCTCCGCTCCACCTCCTTCGGCTTCTATCTCCAGGTTGCTTTTTTGTCCTTGTCTCCTTTGTTTTTTCCACGTCACTTCTGTTTATGTTTATCTCCCCCGCCGTCTCTGTCACTCTTCCCGAGCCAGTCTGAGCTCGCAGAGATCTGAGGCCGTCTCAGACAGGTCGTCTGCCGAGGCTTCACAAGGTTACATAAAAAAAGCAAGATGAGGAAAGACATGTCAGGGTGACTATTCACTTTAACCTCTCAGATATGTCATCTGACATTTTTACGGCTGTCACGAGAAGGACACAGCCGGTGCAGTTTTTTACAGCGTTTGACTGGTAAAGAAATCCAAAAAAATCCACACACGGGGCTAACGTCACAACTCTTGTATACTGACTGGTTTCAATTGCTGCATACAAAAAACACTGGCAAACGTTGGCGTGTAACATTTTAACATGCAACGTATTCTAGCAAATCTTCCTTCCGCATAATCCTCCCTGATAGTGTCGCCTGCGTTTGAAGAAAGAAATCAGCCGTGACGCTCCAAATTCCTTTGACATGTTGTGGGGGGACTGTTTAGCCAGAAAGCGCCCTGTTCCACGGTTAGCTTTAGCTCCACTGTAGAGAAACGGCTTGATGCATTCTTTAATTTTGGCTAAATCAGGCTGACCATGGTAATTCTACTCTGGCTTCCAAAAGACGTAAACTCTTCTTTGTGTGACAGGAAAAATCTGAGAAAGCTGATGACGGTGTGTGTGTGTGTGTGTGTTTTTTTGCACATTTTGTTGGTTAAGTGAGGACTCTGATGTAAAGTGAGGACCTTTTATCAGTCCTCACTTTTATTCTGGCCTAGGGGCTAGGTTTAGGACTAAGGCATCAATTAGGTTTAGGTTAGAGCACCCATAAAGGGTAGGGTTAGGGCTAGAGTCAGAGATAGGCCATAGAAAGGCTTGAAAATGAATGGAAGTCTGTGGAAGACGAGGCACGGTCCTCACTATGCACTTTAAACAAGGATGTGTGTGATGTCTCGCGAGTTTGCAACCTTGAACGGCCACTGTCCCTGAGGGCGTCTCACTTAGGGCTGCAACCGAAAGCAGATGTAAGCTCTCTCTGTTTTGGTCACACACTTGAGGCTAGTTCAGCGGCGATTACGGTGCAAACATGGATGGTGACGTGTTCGCCGTCATTGCACCGTGCGTTCTCTCTTCGTAAAAGAAGTCTGCCAGGGAGCTCCATCTACATCCGCAATGTATTAATGTAGTTAATGGAGATTTTATGTGATAAACCAACAGAGAGAAAGAGAGCATATTGTGAAGTGGAAGGAAAATGATACGATATGATGGGGTTTTCAATGGTTTTTACATCTAATAATGCAAAAAGTATGACACGCTTTCATATTTAGCCCCACGAGTCAGTACTTTGTAGATTATCGTGTCCTCACAAGTGTTGGATATCTGACGACTGAAATCTCTGCCCATTTTTTGTCTTTGCAAAATAGCAAAAGCTCAGTCAGAGTGAAAGGAGATAATCTGAGAGCAATCTCCCCAAATATTTTCAATTGGATTTTGGTCCGGATTTTGAATGGGCCTCTCTAAAAGGTGATGGTGTTTTGATATAACCCCTTCAATTGTAGCTCTGCTACATAACATACGTTTGATACTATTCCTGGTCTAGGGTTATTCTCTTTCCATGAGCTCTGAGCAGCTGTCTCAGCTTGGGGGGGAGCATCCCAACAGCATGATGGTGCCACCGCCATGTTTTGTGATAGGAATGAGTTTCTCAGGGTGATTAACAGTGTCACTTTTACATATAAAGGCCAAAACTTACTCGTCTGACCAGAGCACCTCCTTCTACATATTTGCTGTGTCTCCTACATAGCCTGTGGAAAACTGCAAATGGGACTTGCAGCGGCTCTCTTTTTCCCACTCTTCCATAAAGTCCAGATTTTTGGAGCGTATGACAGCTAATTGTCTGCCAATTCTCCCACCCGAGCTGTCGGTATCTGCAGCTCCTCCAGAAACAACAATGGGCTTTTCTTGCTGTCTTTGCCAGGCCTGTCAGCTGTGTTCCATAGTCTCTGTCATCATGCTTGTTTACTAAAAAAGCTGTTTTATACCAAGATTAGATTGCACAAGCACTGTGTTGCATGTCACTTCACCTATTTTTGCGTTAAGAAGTTGTAAAGTCCTGCTGCGATCTTAAGGAGGCAAAATGATCCAAGCCACCGCTATGGGAGGTGGCAGATCTTCTTGGTTTGTTAAAAAAAAAATAAAAAAAATGCTCCGGCAGCATGGCTGTGTGTAGCAGAGGGGGGAGCAGAAGAGAAAGGGAGATGGTAATGAAGGAGCTAATTGCTTCCAGTGGATTTTGAAATCGAACTCCAGCCCCCAGTGCTTGGTCCAGGCAGCACACAAATGGAATATTGATGACCGTGGCGAAAATAAGGGGAAAACGACCCCGCTATATGATCAATATGAAAGCCACAGACCTGTGAGGAACGTGTCTCAACAGGCAATACATTTCCCCCGGTTTTTATGGATCAGTATACACTTACCCCAGATATGAGACTGCTGAGGTGCACAAATATTGCCTTATATCAATTTGCACTCTCGTTTATTCATAGCAGCAATTTCTTTATCAATGGTTTGTAATTACACCATAATAGTTAATATGCATATGTAAAACATGTTTTCGACGGGTATTTCTTTTTATTTTTCTGCAGTTTAGAGAAAAAAAAACGGAATAACTGGGATGGATCTGGATCAAGGTTTTGAAAGTGAATGTCGCTTTTTCTGTTCTAAACCCCACACCTTGGGACTTAATCTCATTTGTACATGAGGCATTAAATCCCAAGTTTGGTGCAAAGATCAGAGCTAATCTTAAAGACTAGCTCAAAGATCCAAGAATAATTTAGTATTTGACTGTTTACAGGATTAATTCTACAAGAAAGTTGAGGATTTTAGCCTGGGGATTGACTCACTGCATTTCTGGCACCCCAGTTTTAGCTGCAGTTCATTCCTCGCTTAAAGGCTGCCAGCTAGGAAGCAGTAAACACCATCTTACATTTGACTATCATAGCCACGTCACAAGGAATCCTTCTGAACTATGAAAACCCATTTTGCAATTTGAGCCGCGCTCCTTCAGACGAGCTAATTAGAGTAAGGAGGCTAGATAAGAGGAGTTGCCATGACGATCACCTTTCCCGCTTGGGTCAGGTGAAATCAGCGGGCGCTCGGGTTTCTGCCATAGACGATGAGGGAATGATGGTGCAGGTTTGCAAAGACAAACAGCTCTTCATTAACTTTTAGTTAGTTCTACTTTCACACATAAAGGTCAGATCATAGCAGTATCCTTGCAAAATGAGCCATATAATATCAACCAAAGATAATGTGTGCGGACGTAAAATGCATTTTTCAAATGAATATTTCATGTAGTTAAAGACAAAATGGTCCTGTGTGGAAAAAAGGTAATTTTTGAGCTTTTTTAAAAAAAAATGATATTTTTTAAAGCTGATTTCAATTTCACTGTGATGAAGCTTCTCATGAGTGACTGGCCTATACCAGAAGCAACGCAAGAACACGCTAACGACTCATCACTGAGGTTGCAGAAGAGCATAGAGCAACATTTAAGCACTTAGATGAAATCAGTGTTCATGATTCAACAATAAAAAGAAAGAGACGTGCCTTCCAAGGCAGAAACTACTGCTGGCCAAACAGAATCTAAAGGCCGGTCTGATAATTTCACTACTGAAATAAAGCAGCTCTGCGAAGATGAGTGGGCTGAAATTCATTCAAGCCGAGGTAAAAGATTTATTCAAAGTTACTGTAAGGCTTCGTGGCTGTGGTTATTAGCTTTTGGCAGCAGCTACTTTTTTCAAATTGCACCGCCTGGTTTGGATGCTTTTTTTTTTTTCTTTTTCTACTACTGAAAAGCAGTATTTATATTTAGTTGGGTTATTTTTGGCTGATATCAAATTTGTTCCATGATCTGAAACTTTTCGATGTGACCAAAACAGATGAAGTCTGTAAGTGGGGAGGGACTTCTTCACCGCATTGTAATTTCTAGAAAGCAATTCTCACACCACAGTGTACTTTACTGCGGGTGCACAGTGACGGCAGCGTTGGGCACGGAGCCAGTATAACCACATTGTTGAGATAAGCATCAATATTTCATTAGTCTTGTGAAAGAGAGAATTGGCTGTGGCGGATGATGATGATGATGGCGGATGATGATGGTGATGATGATGATGGAGCTGACATGTCACATATTGAGTAACTGCAGCCCCATTATTTTTGCCTTCAGTGTAAAACACAATTGTTGAAGTACAATATTACCCGAGCGTAATCAGCCGGTTTTCCCACGTTGTCGATGCCTGTTCATTTTCTCAGATTCTGTGCGTGAATGAGAAGATGAGGAAGTGCCTTTTCATCCTTCGGTGTATCTCTCTCTCTCTCTCTCTCTCTCTCCATGTCTCAGTTTTAATAATGGGGTTTCTATTTATTCTCCTGGCACAGGAAGGAAGGATTTCACTGTGCCTTTGTTGCCTCCTGTAATATTTCCTTTTGTCTGCTGTACGAAGACTTTGGTTTGATACTGCGGGGAGAATTTTTCCGCCACTGGAAAGTGCGGCCCATCGTCCCCACAGCCTCGCCGCCTCGTCCCATTTGTTGTCCTCGCTGTGTTTACCATCTCGTTTTTTTTTTTTTTTTTTCCATTCATCTGTGTCTTTGCCAGCTGCACAACACCGCTCCCTCATGTTTACAGACCGACTGATGCAGCACAACAAACGGAAAGCATGTGCTAGGTATCCCTTTCATTTCTGTTTTCCCTCCCCGTCTTGCGCTCTTTGTCATTTTTCTTTAACCGCACAAAGGGAAACGCAGGACACGGTGGAAATGAAATGAATATTTGAACTTTTATACTCCTGTCTGCTGGCAGGTAATGACGCTGCCCTGTCTGAATGCCGTTGCGACACATTTGGCTTGGTTTGTTAACACGTTTACTTGTGGTGAGTGTGCTTGCCATGTCAAAAGTCAAGTTTAGTTGCATAGTCGCCGGAAAGTTTTTGTACCTCTTCAACTTTTTTCCACTTTCTGTTAGGTTGCACACATACATTTGAGTATTTTTTTTCTATTTTCCAAAGATCTAGACAGACTAACCCATATGGACAAAACATGTCGTGAAATGACACGACACAAAGGCGTAAAATCAAGATGTCAGACTGTATGTGAGAAACCAAAGAGTGGAAGTGGGTCTTTAGAAGAGCCTTTCGAGACTCTTTCATGGATTGGTAAATTATTCCGTAATTATGGAGCTGCAATTAAGACAGAGCAATCATTTCAATTCTGCTTTTTTTTTTTTTTATTCAAACCTAGGCACAACTAGAAACAAACGGCTTCTCTTTGTCCTGGTTGCTTTGTCAGCATCGATTTTAAATATGATGGGGGGAGCCTGACTGTCAGCAACAAAATCCTTCTAAACAAACACGAAAGGAAAAGGAAGCTGGTATTTTTACGGAATCACTGGAGTTATTTGCTGCCGTTCTCTGGTTCCTGTTGGTAGACGAGCGGCAGCATTTTGTAACACAAGCGAACAATAAAGCCGTGACTGATCCAAGCTGCCATACAGATGTTACATTAATCTGAATGTGTTGATATTAAAGCATGGATCAGTTTCTCAAAGTCTTTAGTCAAACCATGTGTTAATAATGAGAACAAAAGGCCTACCGTACAAAGACAATGTTGCAAGAGGTTTGTTCTTAAAAATATAGTATTTTGTTTTGCTGTTGAGACGGAGAAAAGTTCAATTAATCCATGTCTGAAGATTAAACAAAGTCTAATAGAGGCTCCGAAGAACTGACAATTTTTAGTTTTATTTGGCAAATACATTTGGATTTCATTGGCAGAGATGAACAAAGGAGCATTGTATTTTCTTAAAATGTATACTAAACGCGAAACATATAAAGGATAAAGCGAACACAACAGGCCTTAGGCTAGAACCTTGAAGAACTCCACACGGAAGAAGTATCACTGCTAAACAATATTTGTCTTTTTGAAAGTAAAAACTTCTGTTCTTTAAATACATCTTAAACGACTCCAGAACAAATTCTTAACACCTAGATGACCATCATGTGTCCACTGTTGGACATCCGGATAACAGTTTTCCCTGGTCTATAGAGTCCAAGGCAGCATTTAGGCCTACCAGCATCAAGATTTCTGAGCTCCTAAAGTCAACTGTTAAAATTAGGTTATAAAAAAATCTTGAAGCACTTATACTGCTGCGGTGCGCTTTAAAGCCAGACTTTTCCCTAAGGAAAGTTTGCAATGGGATAAAAATAATTCAATCAAGAACCTTTCAATGAACGCGGAGCTTGGAAATGCACCTGAAGTTTCTTTCTGATGAGAAGTTTCAGCACAGGATGTAATTAATACAGCCGTCCTGGACCAGCCGGGTCTACATTTAACAAGAGCATAGAAACTGTCAACTATTTTATCACAGATTGTACTTTCCAGTAACAGTACCCTCCGTACCGTCCTTTCTTCACTTTACGTCAAACCAGCAGCTTTATTTTTGCCCTCAGGCTTGAGCCCCCACCCCATCTCACCTTACTCTGTGTGCTGATATGAAAGAAAAAAAAATAAGCTCAGGAAGTCACTTTGTAACACCAGGGTGATGTTAAACTGTAAAATCAGACTATGTTTGATTTATGCGTGCCATTAGCGAGGAATTGTGTTCCATCCTAAGTAGTTTCTGTCTAAAGGTCTGCACGTGAAACCTAAACCCACGGCCATACAGATATGATTTTGTGATCTGAACTGAATGATAGGATTATCGCAGCTGTAATTATGGGGAGCTGTGTGTGTGTGTGTGTGTGTGTGTGTGTGTGTGTGTGTGTGTGTGTGTGTGTGTGTGTGTGTGTGTGTGTGTGTGTGTGTGTGTGTGTGTGTGTGTGTGTGTGTACCAGACTGATGGTCATATATAACGTCACTCCTTATACAGCGGCTTCAAAAGTGATTTCTCATTTTGCCATATTACCATCCCAAAACTTCAGTGAGTTTTATTGGGATTTAATGTGATGGATCAACACAAATCACTTGGTATTTGTTAAGTAGCAGACAAATTAGACATATTTTACAGCTAAAGTAGAAAGAATGTGGCGTACATTTCTATTCAGTACCCTTTCGTGTGACACCCCTAAATAAACTTGTCCAACCCATTGCCTTCAGTTGGCACTTCATTTGCAGCCTATGTGTAATTTACTCTGAGTAAAAATAAATGTGTAGTGAAAAATGGTGGTGGCAGCGGCATGGTGTGGGGATGTGTTTCTTCAGTGGTGACAGGAAATCTTATTAAAATAAGCACATTTGCACCACCACAGGCTCCCTGTTTGTCTTTTTCTTTATGCATTATAAAACAATGTACATGCTGTTGCACTTATACAGTATTCATATGCAGTAGTTATACCTAATGAGCATAACCGAAGTAAATTTCTTGATCGTGAACAAAGCCATGAATAATATAGCGGATTGTGACTCCATAGATCGGAAATTTGAGAGAGAGGCCCTGTGTTTGTAGGTTCATCTAGGTGTTTATAAAGCACATATGAGTTGATTAAGCTTGGAGCTGGAAAATACACTAAGTGAGGATGTAACAGAAGTTTGTGGATATAGCGTGTCTTTATATGTCTTTACTACTTTTGCAATGCATTTTGTTTGTTAATCCTCCATCACAGTTGGCAATGTCATTTTAGGATATAATTTTGTAATATCGTAAAGAAAAACTCCTTGGTAATTCTGGTTGTGACTATTTGGATGTTGTCCATTTTAGTTTGTAATACTCAGAAGTAACGTTCCGGTTTTCCTCTGTTGTCATTTCAGCACGGGAGGAGAACGTGGCCACCTTCCGTGGCTCTGAGTACTTCTGCTACGACCTGTCGCAGAACCCCATTCAGAGCAGCAGCGACGAGATCACGCTGTCGTTCAAGACGTGGCAGCGGAACGGCCTCCTCCTGCACACGGGGAAGTCCGCCGACTACGTCAATCTGGCGCTGAAAGACGGGGCGGTCTCCCTTGTCATCAACCTCGGTTCTGGGGCCTTCGAGGCCATTGTAGAACCGGTCAATGGAAAATTTAACGACAACTCCTGGCATGACATCAAAGTGACACGCAACCTGAGACAGGTAATCGTGGGTAACAGTGATGGATGAAGGTTTTTTTTTTTTTTTGTTTTTTTTGGTTTTGTTTTGTAGAGAAGCTGCCTTGACGAGCTTTGGAGAAAGCTTTGAGAAACTCATCTTTATCTTATTGGTTGTCATTTCCATCACTACAGCTTGGAAACATTATTGAGAAAAGAATGTTGTCATAAAACCTTTGGTTTTGTTAAAGTCACATGAATTCCTTTTGATCTATACTCATTGGCTCATTTATCTCTTAGGAATTTAGTAGTTTGTAGGCAAAGTAGGACGTTTTATTGGGATTAGGGATATGGCTATTACACTCACTGATTGAAAACAATTGCTTAGGAGAAAGGATTGGTACGATTTTGATGAAATGTGGTTCACATACAGGCCAGCGATGGGTAGACACCTTTTTGATTAGCAAGGAAGTGGCACATTTGTAAAGGCCCCAGGAAATTAGGCAAGAGCTTTCCTCTCCAGGAAGCTTTCCCAGTTCAAAAAGTCTGGAGTAATGTGGAGTAACAACCTTTATACCCAGCCTCATAAAAACCATAATATGAAAGCGGCTGGTTGCAGCATCATGTCGTGGGGATGCTATTCTTCAGCAGGACATGGAAACTGATCAGAGTTATCTGGGAAATCTTGCAAAGAAACCCTTTTTTGAAGTGGCAAAAAGATTGGAGAGTAGGGCAGAGATGTTCCTTCAAACGGGGCAACTCTAAACATACACCCAGAGCAACATGAACTGGTTTGTTGGATATTTGTGTATTAAAATGACCATAGTATTAAGAAGAGAGATTTGGGATTGCTGTGACATCTGATAGCACTGCATCCAGCTTTGACATAGGAACACCCAACCTTACCTAAAGCCACTATACAAAGCATGGCGGTAGCAGCACCATGCTGGGGATGCTATTCTTTAGTAGGACAGAAAAGCTGGTCAGAGTTGATGAAAACATGGAGACAAATAAATACAGAGTTATCTAAAATGTGAGGCTCAGGTTGAAGGTTGATCTACCTGCAGGCTCTAAACACACAGCAAGGGATACAATGTCAAAGGTTGGTTAAAGGCATAGTCATCTCTTAGAATGGTCTAGTCAAAGTCTAGACCTAATTCAAATTTAGCACTGATAATTTGGCCTTTGTGACAATTTGCTCTACATGTAGCTGTACAACAAGACCACTCAGCCTCATGCAGTCGCACAGAGTAACGGTAATACATCTACCAAGCAAATGCCGTGGCTGTTGACCTTCACTAAACCTTTAGAATAAATATCAGATCATCCGGCTACCATCTGCAGCTCTTTGTAAACAGAAGTGTAGAAACCCATCTCTGGTCAATATGTGTACCAAATTAGGTCCGATACAAACCACCCTGTGCTAATTATTCTGCTTGGCAGCTTGTTTTACAAGTGAGTGAAATATGCAAATCTCTACTTGGCGTTATTAGCAGTGAGATCTTATTTTTCAATCTCGGTTATCGGCATAGGGATTATAGTTCTGTATTGCACTAAGGTGTCATGACAATGCTTTTGCACTTTTACAATTATGTAAGCTGACACCGCTTCTAGGTTCTGTTGCTTGTCTCCGTGCTTTAATTGGGAAAACGGTTTCTGCTGAGGTGTAGCCTTTTAGATTTTAATTTAAAGCCAAGTAGAAAATGTGTGAGTCATGCATTACTGCCTTGCTGTTTTTATATGTTCCTATTATTTATAATTAGCTTGTGCGCTGCGTCTGAGTGGAGCTTATATGAATCAGTCGGGTCCGTGTGAGGCTGTAGGAAGATACTGTCTGACTTTCCAGAGCTAGTCGTGCATGAAGGTAATGCTAGCAGTGCGTTGGGTTTGTCCGTTGTCTCGGTTGACCTTTAGTTTGTCAGGTGAGACAGCATTTAGTGTTGCTGTCAGAGCACAACTACAAGTAAGAGCTGCTTTTCTAACCCTCTCTGACAGTAAGCTTTGTCCCACAGGTTAGCGAGTGGTTGTAGCAGAAATTCCCAACAGAGGGTTTGGTTATAGGCTAGGAGCTGAGGCTTGTCGCTTTTCCTCACTGTCTCTCTTTCTTTTTTCTGTCAATTCCTTTCCTCTTTCAAAGGAGCACTTTGTTAGAACAAAGGTGGAAAAACACTGCAGGTTTTGTTGGACCTCGAGCCATCCTATGCAGATATCTGACAAGACATCTGTTTAGCTTTTGTTCTCCCAGGACTCCGGTGTAGGAAATTTGCTTCGGATGGCATGATGGCGCCTAATTGCTGCTGCTGATCTCTGACAAATCACGTAGTGTTTATTCACCGCTATACTAACTCATCCATGATGAAATCCATTTTTCTTTACTACTAACCAATTTCTAACCAACTAATGTACTAACTAACATCCTAATTCTTCATCGTTGCTTTTGGTTTTTTGTTTTCTGTCCATCCTTATTAACAACCTTTTTTGTTCACTATTCTGTTGATTTCCTTTCTTCCCCTTTTTCTGGAAAGCAATCAGGCATTGGACACGCTATGGTAAACAAACTACATTGTCTGGTAGATATCATTCTTATTGTCTTTTTTTTGGGTTTGCCGTGTGTCCCCTCCCCCTCTCTTCTTTTATTCGTTCTCTTTGAGTTCCATCCTAGACACTCTTATCAAAAAATGAGGAGATGGGTTTGTATTACCAGGCAATTCTTTCTTCGCTTCTTCTCAATTTACTCCCTGACCTGCCAACAACCTCCTTCTTTACCCCACAATCCCCCATCCTGTTCTTTTCACTTTGGCTTTTACTTTTTTCTCTTTGTTTCTTCCTCATTACTACAGATTTCTGACAAGTTAAATAAAAAAAAGAAAAGAAAAGAAAAACAACTACTCTTTTGCCTTTAACGGGGCAACTTATTTTTATGTTAATTTTTCACACAAAAAAAGTCCCCATTTTTTGTGAGGACTGTCGTCAAGAACTGACAGAAGCTTACCACAATCTTCGAGTTGGTGACCTGGACACCGAGCCCTAAAAGAGACGCCGGCAAAAAAAAAATGGCACCCCTTAACCTCAATTGCGGGAGCTCTGACAGTTGTTTCCAACTCACTATGGCGCATGGCATGCCCACACCTCATCAATTGACCTGTCATCTACCAAACTCATAGAACCTCAGCCCTGCCACCCAGAATAACCACTAACACTCTAATTCATTCACTCACCCTCCACTTCACACTGTATCACTCATTCTGCCTTCCCTGTCTATAGTTTTTTGTAGCATGCTGGTGAAAAGGTGTTTGTGTGTGTGTTGATAACCCCAGGGCCCATATGCGTAACATTTCAAAGAACGAGCGCACTGATCTTGGATTACCGGCCTGGGCCAGTGAGACCGATAAAGGAAGTACTAGAGATGCACCCATCAGGCTTTTGTTTTATTATTAAAACCATGAAATGGAAAAGTAATTATGAATCCTACAGAAAATGAAGGAATTACAAAATTATCTTCCAGTTGTCTTACAGACTTGACATTTGGTGGGAAAAAAATCAATTTCAGAATCAGCTTTATACATTTTTCTGTCTTTTTGAGAGTGGTCACTTGAGTACAAAATATTCTACTACTTTGTTTTCATATCCTTTTCTTTCTCGCAGGTCAAGAAATAACACAATGACAGCATTGATTCCGATTCGTCAGTGTAGTAAAGGCCTTTTTTAGTATATGAGCAAACCTAGATCACATTTTAAAAACATTGGAAAAAATATAGACTGGATTATCTCATACCTATTAAATCACAGCTTGTGACCAGTAATACTTTCTTTTCACAAAACTAAATGATGTTCACGTTTGTATTTTAATCTCAGTATAATCATTGATGATCTGTGAAGGCTACTGGTTTGTCAAGAGCACATTAGGAAAGAAACAGAATAATAGAGATCAAGGAACACATCAGACAGGTAAGGGATGAAATTGTCAAAACGTTTAAAGCAGGATTGAGTTATATAATAAAACCCAGAGCCTTGAACATTTCATGGAGTGTGGTTTAATGGAGAGAGTATTGCACAACTTGAGTCCCACCAAAACATGGCCCTCCATCTAAATCTGAAGGACTAGACAAGAAGAGTTTGGATCAGAGCAGCAGCCAACAGGCCCATGGTAACTGTAAAGGAGCTGCAGCAATCCCATGCTCAGACTAAATAAATCTGTTGACTGTATAACTCACAGCTGCACACTTCACAAGTATGGCCTTTATAGATAACTGGCAAGAAGAAAGGCACTGTTGAAAGAAAGCTGCAAAAGTCCCGTTTGCAGTTTGCCACAAGCCATGTGGAAGAGACGACAAACACATGGAAGATGGTGCTCTAAAACAGGACATTTAGTGGCAAAACAATAAATGTGGTGGAAAAACTAACATGACCCTGAGCCCACCGTTCCCACAATGAAATGTGGGGGTGACAATATTATGTTGAAAAAATGCTTTTCTGTTGCTGGGACAGGGAAGCTGGTCGGAGAGGATGGTCAGGCTTTTCTGGCTGATACTGGTTTTGGTTGGGTTCAAATGTAAACTGCCAATAGATTAGTTTTGAATTTAACATGTACAATAAAAGAAGAAGTGCTCCATGTTTTGTTTTAAATAGACATAGAACTTTTTAATCAAAAGGAAAATGAATTTATCCTAAGATGATCTCAAGGATCATTAATATCATTTTCCAAACATGAAAAACAAAAATTGCAATGCTTTGTTCAGAATCTAAGCACACTTGAGTTCAAGAATTTTGGCTCCATTGTTAAACCCAAATTAAAATAATCAAAAGCCTCCAAAAAACAACAACAACAACAAAAACAGCCTTAAAAATAACGCTTTTTTGTGATCTTTGAATGAGTGCATTTAATTGTTTGTAAGTCCCAAAAAACATAAAAAATATGTTCAAGATATAAATACATGTAAAATGTTTAAAATTTTTTGGAGATCATATTTGATCTTTTGGACAAACAAAGAAAGTCTGAAAACTCATTCAGACTTACACATGAATAAAATCCGATTCTGTACTTTTTCACACTTTTTGAGACTGCATTAATAATTTCAACTAAAAAAAAACATCACAGAATATCATGTTATTTTGATGCAATTAGAAACCAACGCGAGCGGGAGTTCTTACTTTTGACCCGTTTGAAGAAGATTTTTCAACATTTGACCTGGAAGCAAGGGCAAATTGATTGGTGCATCTCTAGCAAAAACACGACACTCGGGCTCTACCTGATCCGAGATCAGTATCTGCTGCTCTACGAATTTGCTCGGATATGGGTTCCGGTCTAGCATGATCCCCTGTACCACGTGCGCATGTTCCAGATATGTATGCCGCCATCGAATCGCATTCCATCTCCTGTTAAAGTGTGATTTATTTGCTTTTCTAAGAGTTCTGCCCTTGGTTTGCACATTGATGTGGTGTAAAAAGCCTCCCTTTGTTTTGCATGTGCGTGGATTTACAGATGTAGAGGTCCTGAGGAGTGTGCGAGACGGTTTGTACGAGTGAGGGCGTGCGTTGGACTGTGTATGTGCGTGTCTGCAGTAAGAGATAAATCCCGAAACCTAAGACAAGTGGAATCAATTTGTCCTTGGTTTGAACATTGTACTAACCCTTTCCCAACCTAAAGTTTCAGAACCAAACCTAAGATCCATTTTCTTACCCCCATCAAAGATAAAGAAAATATGCATGTGCCATATTTTCTTTACCTGTCCTGTGAATCCTTTGGCAAAAATTCCATTAACAAAAAAATAAAATAAAAAATCGAACTGTTCTCTGGTCCAAAAATAAAAGCTTCAAGGTACCAAATGAAACAAAAAGTTTATAAACCTGAGTTTGAATGCAGACCAAGGAGGGAAATTTGCTTTGTACACAGCAAAGCAACACATTCTAGAGTGTAATGGCTTGGCTTTTGGCTATGTGTTACGCCCCAACAGGTCACAATCTCCGTGGACGGCATCCTCACCACCACTGGCTACACTCAGGAGGACTACACCATGCTGGGCTCCGACGACTTCTTCTATGTGGGTGGGAGCCCCAGCACGGCGGACCTGCCGGGATCTCCAGTTAGCAACAATTTCATGGGCTGCCTCAAAGAGGTGAGAGACTTTCACGTTAATATCACAAGAGAGCAGTTGCATTGTTACAGCCAAATGTTCTGCAGCTTATTCAATGCAGTCAGAGAACAAATATATGGCCGCCTTTCTGTCATGTTAGCAGCTCTTGGCGCTCGGTTAATTGGCAAACTTGTCTTTGAAATGCACAAAAAAACGGTTATCAACGCCTTTCGCTCCAAAAGGCACAGGAGCACAAGGGGGGGGGGGGGGGAACTAAAATTGAATTATCAATTAAGGCTGCTGAGTTAGCAGAGGAGGAATCAGACTTTCAATATCCCCTCACCTAATCTAATTCATAACACTTACTGCAGTTTGTGCGCAAGAAAATAACCCAAAATTGCTTCTGTCACATGCAATTTGCAGAACCGGCTTGAGAGTGTGGCTAAAACACCTCCCGGATGGGCAGCGATTTCAAAGAAATATTTCCTTCTGATGAAACAAGCCAAAACTGAAACTCCTATTATATATTTATTAGCTGTTTGTAATAGTTGCTGTTTTGTCTATTTTGCATTCCCCCTTCGCTAACTCTGGATGAGTTAATGGCAATAAGAGGAGGACTGTGGTTTATTTTGATATATTTTTTGCATTGTTGAACGGGCATAATTTACTCTCCACATGTAAATAGAGCTTTGTGAAATACCTGAAGGTGAAGCTTTGTGCAGCTTTAGAAACATTTTATGGCCAATTTAGTTTCTTGTAGTTCGTGAACATATGATTACATTTAATGGAAATCAAGCATGCCTTGCTTGGGTACAAATCAGCTTATCACATGGTAGCAACTTGAAGACGGCTTGCTAAAATACAAACTAAGTAACAGAATGGGGAAGGTAGACAGTTTAAGTGACTTGGAGTGCATGGTTGTTGGGGCCAGACAAGGTTGCCTGATTCCTATAGAAACTGCTGCTTCCATAACTGTCTTTAATTTACACAGAATGATCCAAAAAGACATACAAAAGTGGCCTTTTTTGGTGGAAAATGGGAAAATGCTTTGTTGGTCGCAGCAGTCAGGAGTTAGCCTCGTGAGACCATCCTGATCTCGCAAGATTTCAAGGTTTCACTCGCAGATCAGTCTGGCTACTCTCCGTTAAAGAAAATTTGGAGCCGTTCACCAAACGAACGTCCAATCAGCGTTGGCTTTGAGGCGGGTTGAGGTGTGACGCAACGGGAAGCGCGTCAGTTCAGTCTAAAGAACATGGCGGCTTCAGCCGATGAAACTAGCGTTAGCGTGGCTATCGAGCAAGTTTTATCGGAATTACAGAGTATTTCTTTGCTGAGCTAACGAGCCTTTACCTGCAGCAGCAAGAGTAGCTTGGCTTGTGGTTGTGTTTTCGTCGTCTCTCGTAACAGAGCGACGACGAATCTGATTGGTTTATTTGGCCCGTCTATCATCAACATAGGCCAATCAGCTAACCAGTATTTTCGCCCCTTCCCAAAATTACTTCAACGGAAGGTTTCCAGATGGATATGCGAAGCAAATCTATCTGGCGGAGTCAGGTAAGTCAGGAGTATGGTCAAACGGTAAAAAAGTAGTTCAGTAATCAGTCATTACAAGCACGGTATATGTGGAACGCCACCTGTAAACACACAGCACCTTAAACCTTCAGGTGGTCTGCAGCTGGGTCATCTTTTCTATAGTAGTTGTAGCCTTGCTGAGCGATTTTGATTTGTAAGACAGAGAGGAAAAAAGAAAGAAAGAACTTGGCAGTGACATAAAATGTTTATTAAATGATTAAATTTAATGACGTTCCTCCCTTTTTACCCCTGTTCTGAGGTGTGTCTGAGAGCAGCTTGTTTTGGTGCTTTCCCTTTAAATGCAAAGGAAGCATTTTACAAAGGAACGTCAGTCTAGAGCAAGTTAGAGGAAACGGCACAGTGTACCAGTCTCCGTGTGGTACATATCGGACCTATCCTAATTAGAACTTCCACTAATAAAAACACACAACATGTCTCTGACTGAAGCTGTTGAGTTTGATAGCTCCATTACAGCAGAGGACACAGAGATGAAGGAAGGCTGTAGTTGTGGCTTGAGGTGTGTTTCTCAGGTGACAGAATTGTCTCTTTATATCAAAGTGATGGAGAGGCCGCCGGACCCAGAGTGGAGGGACAGATTGAGGCTGCATATTTTCCTCTCTCTGCCTCTGCTCTGACTGAGCATGTTATACCTTACTGAAGTGGCTTAATGAAGTCAAAGTCAGAAGTTGTATCAGCCGTCAAATCATTTCTGTGGTTGGGATAGGGGTGTTCTTGACTGCTGCAACAAGAACTAGTGGGGAGAAAAACGTAAATAAAAAAAAGATTGTGTTACTTAACTATCAGGGCTATATTTCCCTTCACAAAAAAAGTCTATTTTGAAAATAATTACTAAATCTTGACTGTTGGAGGTGCAGATCTGAGAACACTTCCTTACTGGACCCTGAACAACTGACCCAATAAAAAAAAACTTTATATTTCTATGTTTTCTACCAGGTTTTCACATCTACACACTTTTTGCTTCTTGTTTCTGAACAGTTGGTTGAAGCCAAGACAAATCGGACAAAGAGCCTTTGTGTTTTTGAGTCTTGACACACATTCTCATTGGGCTTTACCTCTGGACTTTGACTAGGCCATTCTACCATATGAAAATGGTTTGGTCTCAACAATGTGGTTGTAGCTCTGGCTACAACCACATTGTAGCCAGAACTTTCCATTTTTGGCAGACGAAGGCTTTCACTGAACAAATAGAGCTTTACTGAAATGAAACTAAACTAATTTGGACTTCATTTCCTAAGTAGATGATTTCTAAAGGCAATTGCTGGCCTTTGGTCTTAATTAGGGGTATTAGTGGAGTGAGCTGAAAACGAAGCACAACACTCTTCTCCAATATTTATGTTCATACAATGTTGAATTCAGTGATTTGCTTCTTTGTGTAAGTTTGTTATACATAAAATCTAAATAAAGCACACGGGAGTTTGTGGCAAATGTTCATGGGGTATGAAAACATTTACACTTCTACCGTTTGTATCACTGTGGCCATTGAGAAAGAAACACATTAAAGAACATTAGTTTCTTCCGTTTGACCAACATCACTTCAATTCCTCAGTCGAAGTTTTCACCCTTGAAAAACCTTTTTTCCTTCCTTTCCTTATGCATCCTGGAAGGATTAGTTGGCTTCCAGTTCGTGGCGGGTTCTGTAGTCAGCCCTTACCAGAGCGTGAACCTTGAATGAAGCGTTGAGCTAGCAGCGTAGAGCGAGTTGACAGCTGCATGTGTTTTATGGTTTTCTCTAGGAGTACGGTTGAGGTTCAGATGAAATAGATTGGGAAAACTCTACAAGTTTTTGGGCTAATTGTTTGCATTCCAATCCTCCCCCGGTGCTTTAATTTACTGCAAATGATTAATGAAAGTTCTGAGGAGAGGCCATGCGGTTCAGATTTCTACTTACTGATGCGCAAGGCATTCACATCCAGGCTTTCTCACCAACATCCCAATGCAGCTTCTGTCTATTCACAATCGATCAAGTTAAATGTACTCACTGCAAAAAGCCAACTATAGAGCCCCCAAAAAAGGGGGCATAATGCTGCTTTAGACAGTACAAAACATTGATGTTAAAGATCTCACCTATGATGCGCGGGATATTGCTATCAGGAAGGTTTGTCAGACATAAGATATGGTGAAAATCATTGACAAAGATCTCATTTAACATGTACAATTTATTCAAAATTGCCTCAAGCTGAATAGACTGATTTTTTTTTTTTTTTTGGTGACACGTGTGCAGAGCTCCGGAATGAGCTGCTTGGTTTTCCATATTTTAAATCACACACTTCAGTCGTTAGTGGTCTGTTTGCACATCCAGATGTTAACGGTAATTTGGAGTCTGGCCTCCAGCAAATGTGCTGCAAATATTCAATATTCACTCTCCTTCTAGCTGTGCTTATGGCTCCCATCGCTTCCTGGGGGAAACGCCTGGCTCTTTAGCAGCTCGGAGTTGAACTGTGTTCATTAGGCAGTCGCTAACATTTCCCGCGTTTGCATAGGCGTTGGTTCCTATTGTGTGATTCCAATATTATCTGAAGAGGGGTGAGTCAGCGTGACGTTGTGGACACGATTCACAGCGTGCCTGCGTAACGGCGGTAGTGCTTGATCCTCGGCCGTTCGTCATATGTCGTTCCAGTAGGCTGATCTGATGCCGCCTGCTTCCTGGATTACAACTGATTTTGTACTCTACCTTTTACTCTTTGATTATGTCACTGTGCCAAAAACTCTGTTATCCTCTGTGCAGTGGGCATGCATTCACACGGAGACTGTTGGATATGTAATCCATTTGCATTGTGGCTTTTTTCTCACTGGCAACATATTTATCCCTCTTTTTACCGTTTTTTTTTTCCAATTTAGTTTCCCATTATAATGAGGAAATGTTCCGTTCTCTCTTATTCAGAGCGGTGCGTCAGGATTTCTCCCAGGCGGTGCGCATAATGTCAAAACAGAGTGCGTTACAAAACTATTTATACCTCTTGAACTCTTTCACATTTTGCCACATTACAACCACAAATTCCAACATCTTCCATTGAGAATGTGCATTTGGATTCAGTAAATGTGCATGCCTGCATTTGACTGCAGTTATAGCCCCAGTCTTTGAGGTTAGAGCTCTCCTGGGTTTGCACATGTAGGGATAGCAATTTGTTTTACATTCTTCTAAATAGATCAACTAAGTCAGACTTGATGCGTCAGTTTTCAAGACTTGCCACTGTATTTAGGGCCGGACTTTCACTAGATTACTCTAAAACTCAGATGTGCTTTCACATCAACCGTTCCATTGTAGTTCTGGCAGTTTGTTTACAGCCAGTGTTGTGCAGGAAGGTGATCCTGTTTTCCTGGGCTTGCTTTTCTGCAGCCTGTAGTATGCTTTCTTTCTTTCTGCCTTTTGAGATTAAATATGTTAAAGTATAGTTTCTATTTCAAGTCTTTTTATCCACTACAGAAGTCTACAATAGAGAAGACCACTTTTTTCAGGGTAAAGAACCTGGGAGAACCACAACTGGATGTAATTAATTCATAACACTTTGATATATTGCTTAGAGCTTTAGTCTTGATTATTGTTTCTTTTTGGAGATGTTCTTGTTTTATTTTGTATTATGTCTCCTGTTCCATTTTTTTTTTTTTTTTTTACTTTTGGTCTTCTAGTGTGTATGTTTTGTCAGGCTTTGTTTAGTTAGACTTCTCTTTCCTTTCTGTTTTTCTCAGCCACTCCATTCAGCTACTTACCCTCAGTTCTCTCCAGCACTCGTCGTTCCCCATAGGTACAGCCTGTTGTTCATTAGTCTCACCTGTTTTACACCCAGTACTCATCATCCCAGTTTACATGGAACCGGTTCTCATTCCCTCCCTGCCAGTTCCTGCCATTGTGCTGCCAGCTTCCCTTCAGCTATATCGCCCTGTGGGTTTTCCTCCTCAGCTCTTCATTGGTTCTGATATTTCCTGATAGACATATTTGTTTGGTTACTGTTGCCAGGTTCCTTTTTCATTAAATGTCCAGTCTATTATAATCATCCCTGCCTTCACTTAGGTTATCCACACTCACATATTTCGATATTGCCCTTGGCAGTATCAACCTTTATTAAGAATGTGGACCAAGCTGCACATAGTGCTGGTGTGTATGTGTTGACCGCAAATATTTTTTTTATTGTAAAAAATCAGCTCGTGTTTGCAGGAAATGTCTTTGAAACAAATTTGCACCAAAAAAACTTTAAAGCTGGCATTTCATAATCAGTCTCAGAATTAAACATGGACCATGTTGTAGGCCAAAGAGTTTTAATGTTTATTTATGAAATTAAATAAGACATATTTCGCAAATTAAATTGAATTGCAGGATGAACAAATGAAAAAAGACTTTCTAAAATAAAATAAAAATGTCTTACTGCTGCAAGGAAAATGTAAAAGCACAACAATAAGAACATTTAAACAGACTTGTTTGTTTTATCTGTTGTTAATGCAATGCTTGGCATCATTACTGGTTTTAAACTGTGGAAACCTAAAATACGTGGGAGGTGCACATCAATAGTCTGGCTTCTGTGCCCCGTCTTGTTAATCTCCATTACTAGCTACCAAACATGCAAATCTTTCTACCAGGATAGAGACAGAGTTGGGGCATCTTTTCAGGGGTGCAGAGGGGGAAACATTTCGGGACCCCCGGCTGAGTGTGCTATTACACCACAGTTCTGTAAGGTTCTCTCCATGTAAAAAAAATGAATGGATTACAGAAGAGGCTGATCTTATTGTTTCTGCTTGAAAAACAGCAACACGCCCTGCAAAAATCACAACACGCTCCGTTCATCTGGAAAATGTGAGCTTGGAAACGCAGTCAACTTGGCTTGTCAGATTTTGACAACTTGGAAAGTGCATCAGGTTTCCCTGCTGCATCTGACAAGTGCAGCATGCTTGCACCCATGGCAATAGCTGTGAGTAGCTATTTTGAAGGACTATTGGATTTGTAGCGTGATTGGTCCGAGCACTATACAACAAACCGGTGGGCCAAAAAGAACATATATAAGAAATGATCCGGTGTGGGCCCGATACAATTTTATTGAGGGCCAACAATGGTCTGCTTGCCTTGAGCTGTTATTTCTCAATTAGCCACAGATTTCAGAAGGCGTTATAAATACCTTGCCACCTAACTTTAAACTAATCGAGTTCTGCTTCTCTATTCAGGAACACCTTGTTTTAGTTTTGCAAAATAAGCTCTGGAGTCTCAGTATCATGTGGCCCATGATAAATTAGGGGTAACAGAGTAAAAATGAACTGAATAACAATTCACTCATGTACCGGTAGATTTGTTTTCCTTACCCTTTCACAACTCTGTGCTACTTTGTACCCCAGATAATATAAGACAAAATGTCAGTGTTTGCAAGGCACTATAACTTAAACATGCTTCCTAAGAAGACATGTGTTTCTGTTTATGATCTGATTTATCCATACCTTGGTTTTAAATGATAACAAACATGGTGGTTACCACTGCGATATCTCTTTTTCTCTTTAGCCTGACAACAAAAAAAGACTCTCCACTCTGCCATTACAACCCTTTCACATGCTTAGTCCTCTTTCACTGATGAGCCACTCTAGGCTGGAAAGGATGCTATCCACACACAGTTGTCCCACCCTTGCTCATCATTTGCCACATGGTGTTTAGGATACCATGTGAATGAGGAACCACTGGGAAGGCACATGCTTCAATTTCTGTTGGAGCCTGCTGATGAGCCTTCTGAAAAAAAAAAAAAAAAAAAAACCTTTACCAACCCCATCCTGTTTTAAACTCCATTAGTGTCTTTCCTTGTGGCTCCCGTGGAAACATTACAGCTGTGAATGGCCGCTTGTGACAATGTGGGAGTGTCTGATCCATGCAGTGTCCTGTCTAACAAAAGAGGAGGAGCCACATGAACGAGAGGCAAACAGGAATGTACTGTAATGTGTAGGTTAATGCAGAAGAAAAAAAGAGGATGGAAGGGGACAGGAAGGGCAGGTGCAGGTTAGACAAATAGAAAAAAGTTAAGTTTGATTTTAAAAGTGGATGAAATGGGGCAGAATACATTTGGCATATTTGAGGAACATCGTAACTGGTTTGTTGCTGGCCCTAAAAATATATTACAGGCAACTCATGAGCTCTTCTAAACCAAGTGCAAATCCTTTTGGTAAAAAAAAGGTAGGTTAAACACTTTGCTCATCCATTCATACAGTGATTTCAAGGCAGTGAGGGTGTTATTGACTTTTCTACAGTCTCGGGGTATGCCAGAAGGCCTTTCAGCCAATATACACAAGAGCCTTAGCAGTGATCTCAGGAAATGGAAGGCTGCTCAAGTTGCAAACTGTCCTGTGGTAATTAAGGGACATAGCAGCCCAACTCGGCAGAAATGTTGCACTATTAAGTATAAAACAATGGCAAAGAACATTGTAAGTCATCGATAATGAAGATGCTAATAAAATGTCGTCAGCAGTAACATTAATATAGGATGATTAAAAAATGAAAAAAAGTTTTCTTCAAACCAAACACCAAACCTTATTTTCATACAATTTGACCTTGGTGCCGCAGCCTTGTTGGCAGCAACATAAAAAAACAGCACTTATACCACTGTATAGCGAAAAAGTACGTGACCTGAGTATTCTTCATATTGGAAAAATACCCCCCCCCCCAAAAAAAAAAAAAATGAACATTGTAAAGCATTTGTTTCAATTGCTTTACAATACATGATAATGTCTTAATGTCACGATGGAAAAGGAAAACTGCATCGTCCTTTTATGCATTAAGCAATGCAGCATATCTAATTTTATCGTCACATCACACGCTCTCATTAGCTTATTTCCTTTTTTTGGACAGGTCAGAAAAATGACGCAGGATGAGCACCACAGCGCTTCCGCGCCACATGTACCTGCATTTGTGTCAATTCAAATACTGAAGCAATGATACCATTGCTTATCTCATGTTATCCTATGTTGTGGGACTGCTTGACTTGCTTTGATTCATTATTTAATCCCATGGGGACACTACTTTATTCCCAGATTGGTAGCTGACCCTTCAGTATGAATAATAAGACACCATACCAAAAGTACAGTGGCTACTATGCCATGTCCACTGTGGCGCTACACTCTTTCAGGAGTGAATGCTGCTTATCAAGACTCTGAAATCTGCTGGGTTTCCTTAGATAGGAAACGTTTTGACTAATCTGTCTGTACGATTTGATTGAATTTGACTTCGTAAAGTGCCTTGAGATGACATGTGTTGTGAGTTGGTGCTAATGTAAGTAAAATTTAATTCAATTGAATGACACAGCGTCTCACTGAATATTTCACACCTCTGGCCCCAATGCACATGAGCTATTCCAATTGGGAGCTCATCAAAAGACACGTTCCACAAACATCTCTCATTTTCTCCCATTTAGATCTGTGTAATAAGTGATATTTAACGTGCCAGCATGCAGAACAAGAGTAAGACCATGTGACACCAGCTTTATTTTTGGCTATTAAAGACAAAATAAGTTGCAATACAAATATACATTGTTTTGTTGTTGCTGTTGTTTCAGACTTATCCTGTTTACCAAAGCCAGCCTGGCGCTCATTATATTCATGTGATGATGAGCTAATATCACAGTGGCCTTCATAACATGACGCTAAAACACTGTGTCCAGGTTTCCTTTTTGTATGGTAGAAAAGCTCTAACCAATTGTATAAATGTGTACTCTGGATAACTGATGGAAATTTTAAAGACGGCAAATATATTCAAAAAAAGTTTTAAAACACAGCAAAGGGTTTGTGCATTGTAACTCCGTTATTTTACTGGAAGCGGGTTGTTCTTTTCACACAAGTTGCGCCGTTTGTGGAAGAAGAAGAAGAACAAAAAAAATGAATGCTGCAAAACTCTGGGGCATATGGGTATTATTCCCAGAAAAAAAAAAAGTGAAAATGAAAAACCCTGTAATCCTGCCACCAGCTGAAGGGTGAAAGTCTATGATGACGTGATTTGTTCAGAACAAAAGTCATTTTTTTGGTAATTTACAAAGATGACAAGTTGAATTTGTTTCCAATCACGCCGTCCTCTCTGGGGGTTGGTTAATCCAATTCAGTATGAATAAATAAGCAGATGCTGTTTGAAAGCCTGCTTCCATATCTTGAAAACACTTGTTTTTTTTTTTTTCATGTAGATGTAGGAGAAAATCTAAATATTGTATATTAAGTATTTCAGAGATGACAAAACGGAGTCTTATAACTGATGGGGTAAACAGAATGTTTTTTTCGGTTTGAAAAAGACAAACTGCTGCTGGGATTGTGAAGGATGTGGCGGTATGGGGTTGGGGGGGGGGGGGGGTTAGAGAGTAAAGGGTTTTTGGTTTGAGCCGCAGAGCAGCAGCCTCAGCAGCATTCGAAGTGAGTTCGTGGGCAAGTTAATGTGACAGATTGAATGGGACGCTTTGCTGTTTGTGTGCGTGGATGTTGGGGAAGGGGCGGAGGCTGAGCGTGTCGTGCTGAATAGCGCATCGTGCTGCAAAGCCGGGGCTGCCTGCTTGGACAAGCCCAGCTCCAGTGTCTTTATTTTGTCATATAAAAGGCTCATTTCACACAAATCACAATGAATACTCCCCTGCTGTGTCACAGCGAGTGACGTGGTGCTTGTAATGCACGTCGCTCCAAATGTTCCTTTTATTTTATTGTTATGTTTAACCCAACACACAGATGTAGTCATTTTATGCAGTGCCATGCCAATGGACTCTCAACATACAAACTTCTTTTTGGATTTAGGTTTAGACTTTGACTAGGCCATTCTAAGATGCATGTGCATCTGTCCTGACCAGAATAACTTGTTTTGCATGGTTTCTGTTTCCCCCTATGTGACTTTTACCCAACTTCTTGTGGTTTCTTACCAATAATGGCATGCTACTCGCCACCCAGGGTTGTGAAGCGATAGTTAATGGCTTGTACTTGTATAACGCTTTAAGTAGTTCAAAGACCCCAAAGCGCTTTAGACTACAATCAGTCATTCAACCATTCACTCACACATTCACTCCCTGACGGTGGTGAGCCATGTTTGTAGCACACAGCTGCCCTGCGGCAGAATGACAGAGGCAAGGCTGCCATACATCGGCGGCCGTACACCACCGCCGGCAATGAAGTGTCTTGCCCAAGGACACAACAACTGAGATGGTCGGAGCCGGGTAATCGAACCGGCAACTTGCCAGGACGAACTCCGCAGCTCCTGCGCCTCCGTCGCCTGAATGTCTTGTCAACAGTTTCTCCGAGGCCTCGGAGCAAAGTGGACTGAATACCTATCCATGCCGCGCCGTTCACATTTAATTGTGAAAGACTTGGAAATCATCCTTTTTTTGTTGTACTTAACAATAATGCACTACGTTGTGTTGATCTGTCAGTTAAATCCCAGTAAAATGCATTTTTTGGTTGTCAAAAACATTAAAGTTAAATGTATTTTGCAAGACACGGTACACCATATTTAACTAGTTCAGAAGCAATAAAGTAATATAAGGCGCTGTTTTGCCGTGAACTAAAGACATTTGCATTCGTGTGCCTGTCAGGGCATCTGCTCCGCAGAGCCTCACCTTTTGTGCACGTATCTGCTGTTCACTTCGGTGCGATTACCCTGCTCCTTCATTAACACTGAGGTTAAATCAGCAGCAGACAGCAGCTGCAGCTCCTGGTCAAAAGGGACATGAGCACTGATCTAAAGCAGATTAGGCTGGAGATTGGGTGCTCTTGTGTGCCTGCATGCACTTTAACCCACCTGCCCTTTTCCCTTTTTCCCTCGCTCTCTCCTTGTAGCCTCGCTGAGGCCCGATCGATACGCCGTCCTGGAGCAGACATGCTAGATCTTGGCTTTATGGAGTCGTTTCAGCCTCCTGTGTGTGGCGTTATGAATGGGGCCCATAAGGCTGTTGATAAACTAAGGGATAGTGTAACGAAGCGCGGCCATAACAAAGCAGAAGATGAGGTACACAAAAGCACAGACATGAATACGTAGACGCCGCGTCCTCGGGTGAGAGGCGTGCCGACAGAGCGGCCATCTTAGGTCAGACCTAGCTGCGCTCAGAGAGAATACAAGTCAATTCAGAAAAATGTACTTTATGTTTTCAGACACTCTGAATGCGGTGAATTCTCACCCGATTTCCAGATAAATCAACTGACTGAAACGTCACCCCTTTAGGGGCTACATGGGACCAATTGAATGAAATTAAATTATTGTCTAACTTAATATATAATTTCGATTTTGTATTGAAAGTAAGCAAACTTCCAGAGCTACGTCCCAGGAAGCCTGACTTTTACTCCGCTTATGGGTGCGCAAATAAAAGGATAGGCCTACTAGAAACCAGATCCTGGGGAATTACTTTCCATAAGTAAGATTTTATAATAGATATTCCTCATGCTTTACAGTTACAGTTTTTCTGGCATAAACACAATATGTGCTAATGGGTAGCAGGGATGGAAGCAGAGAAAAGTACATTAAACACCAAAAACAAACAAAATGGTCCTAAATTACTGGATAGACATGATTTGTGGTGGGGGGGGGATATTATACAGTTTTTGCTATGATTTTGTAATGTATTTGATTCTTAGATGCGTTAGGTTTTTTGTTGATTTATTTCCCCCCAGATTGCGGTTTGTAATATATAATTTTTAAATGCTGTTATGAGCACCTCTGCTCTCACTTGTCTGTATATAGTTTTGCTCCTATGTAGATCAGTGCTGTTGTCTGTAGATCGGTGTCTGTGTACATAGCCTATACATACAATATATATATATATATATATATATATATATATATATATATATATATATATATATATATATATATATATATATATATATACAGGAAGAAAGAGAGAGAAATTTATGTGTGTATAAATTGTGTGTGTATATTGGATTAATATATAACTGCAAAATATGTAAGTGCATGTACATTTTTCATCCAGTTTGACTTCAATTTAAATAGTTTTGGTTCTGAATAAATATATGTAATCTGTCTGAAATGTCACGAGCGTTGTGAACATATGATTAAAATGAGATCTGAGCTGCCTCCTATTCATTTTGACAGCAGATGTCTGATCTGTGGTCTGACCCAAGATGGCCGCCATGTAGGCACGTCGGCCCAGCGGCCGGCAGCGTACAATGGGGCGTCTACGTATATGATGTCTATGCACAAAAGCTGCAATACTCGGTGCTTCTTTTATAACATTGTTTCAATTGCATTATTGATCGGCCCGCAACAGGCCGGCTAAAATCACAGCCCCAAAGCAGAAATGGGATGCTTGATTAGGACATACCGCAGCTGGATGTGTGTTTGCTAAGACTTTTAACAGCAACCTGAAGCCTGTAGGTGAACAGAACCCCCTTGGTAGAAGTTCTGTGCTAAAAGGGACTTGCTGGTCATAAATAGTCTTTCCATTTCTCTAAAGTCTCGCCAAAAGCGTCTCGAAAATAAAGAAATAGTGCCTCTGAGCAAGTTTGATTGATTCACATCTAAGATACGTACAGTGACCATCACAGTGCTGTAAGAAAAAAAATATATTCGCAAATGAGAAGCATTAAAGCTTCTCTCTTTCTCTTTTCATGTAATATTCATTTTGTTCTCCCACCCAAGAGAGGTCTGGAAGTGTGCTGGAAGTGGAATACAAGGCATTATGCAAAGCATCGGTGTTTAAGAGAGAGCTAGCTAACCGGGGTGCAGACTTGACCCACAAAGCTACGGCGACATTTGTGTGAAATCCTATTTATGAATCGGCAGTGTGATATATTCTTAGTGATTGCTTGGTTAATTGCGATGGTACAACAGACACTTATAAAGCCGCGCCTTGATTTCTCTTTTTCTCTCAGAGCAAGGGGTTAGCTGAAAGCAGAGGCAAACAGACGTTAACGAGCGGAAACAAATCATATTAGCATACTCAGAAGCTGTACAGTCTGACGGGTGGCTGTATATGTAAATCTGCAGCCGGTACAGCTGAAAGGATCAAGAGAATTTAATCAACATGTATTTTCATTTTTTTTAAGTATTTTATTGACTGGCAATAGAAATGCCAATTAATTCAAACAGATTCAAACCCAGTTTTCCTCCAACGGCAATAACGACCCTCGATGCTTCAAACGATTATGTGCAATGTGAAATTATGAATGTGAGTGTTTATGTAGGCTGCTACATTTATATAGTTTATATTTTTTGATGTATTTTTCTTGCTCTATCTGTCTCTCTGACAGATCTTTAGAAATCTTTAGAAATATCACAGAACTTAGCTGTCTGTCTTCCAGGCTGCTTTCACTACAGGTGGCACTTCACAAGACTGGATTGTGAGCGAAGGACTTCATTTCAAGGAAGGAGTTTGAGAAATGTTGCACAAACCGTATTTCAAAAGTGATATTTGACTCAAGAGTCTCAATTCAAGCTGCATTTCAAGAAATTAAAAAAAAAGCACCAAAGCTCACTTATTTATGAGGTTCCTTTCAAAAAGTGAAAGTCACCTAGCTCCACACGCAGGGCCTGATTTTCAAAAGGTTTGTACGTATTAAAACAGCTACAGAGTGACTGAGTTGTAGAAAGCTGATCGTCAAACCAGGAGCCAAGCAGTTTGCGTTTTTAAAATGAGCCGAACAGTGAGAACAAACTTGTTTGCGTAAGTGCCTTTATGAATATGCAGATCACATGCTAATGACCAAACTGTGCATATTTATGGGAGGGGATATGCAAATGGTAAAAAAGAAAACGTTATGCTTGCAAAGCCATTTTCCAAAGCTGAAACTGAGAGTTGGCGCAGTCTTTGCCTCTATATTTAGTACCGCTGACAGTCAGGCGCAAACTTGCATGCACGCATACAATGCCTGACGTCCTTGTGGCCAAAAAGGAGACACTGATATAATGACAGAAGAAGGACAGAGAGTCTGTCGGCAAGTGAACATATCTGCGCTGTCAGAATAACAGTAGAATCATTGTAGTGGGGGGGGAAGACGCAGCGTCCGCGGGACCCTGGGCGCACGGGACCCGCGGCGGTGGAGAGGGAGGCGGTATTAATTTCCATGCACCAAGGCGAAAAAATACCAAACCTGATTCTAAACATTGTGGCGTGCTTGTAAATAAACAAAGCTGAATATTAACCGCCTCCTAAGAACAGCCTTCAGGCTGTAAAGACGTTAAACCCTGAAAAAAAAAAAAAAAAAAAAAAGATTTTACCACACTGGACCGAGTCGCTGAGAGGAGGGAAAGGGAAGGAGGAGGGGAGGGCAGTGAGGGGGTCTGATCACATGCTTGTGTGTGTGTGTGTGTGTGTGTGTGTGTGTGTGTGTGTGTGTGTGTGTGTGTGTGTGTGTGTGTGTGTGTGTGTGTGTGTGTGTTATTCCGGGACCTGGGGTCTTTCTACAGCAGCAGGTCCACAAGTTCCTTATTGTTCATATACCAGTTCACTTCCATCCATCCATTTTCTCTGCCTGCTTATCTGTGCAGGGTCGCGGGGTCAATGGGGGAGAGGCGGAGTAAACTGTGGTGTGAGTGTGTGTGAATGGTTGTTTGTCCTGTTTGTCTCATTCTTGCCCTGCGACAGACTGGCGACCTGTCCAGGATGTTCCCCCGCCTCTTGGCCATTGACTGCTGGAGATAGGCACCAGCAACCCCCGCGACCCCAACAGGGATAAGCGTTTTGGAAAATGGATGGATGGATAGTTCTTATCATTACTACCATCATTCAACAACTGGAGGGAGGTTTCAGTCAAAATCTCTGTTCAGCTGTCGAATTTGACATGACCACCCACTGATACACAAACCGGTAGACTAATGATAAACAGGAATAAATCTGATTTGTCAGCTGTACTATTTTATTATTAAAGTGAGACATAAAATACTTTTTTTACTCTTTTTAGCAGAACATCTGCTGACAAAACAACCTTTTTTCTTTATTTGAAAGAGTAATTATCATCGTCTCTAAGACGACGTTTAACAGCTGAAATGCTCCATTCATTAAAAATGGTTTTGTGCGTCCTTGGTGTCTGCAGCGATTATGTGAAATATGTGAGCTTCTTCTTTCTCTGACAGCAGCTCCCAAACTGCCAGCAGTAGACGCACTTTACTTATTTAAATGGGGCGGACCAAATCTGTGTTGTGCTTCTTATCCGCTAGGAACGCAATCTTTGATGATCAGGTGCAACATGCCCACCTTTTGCTCTCACAGTTCAACACAATTTAGCGCCATTAATTGGAATCTTTGGACCTCAGGCCTTAAGTTGTGTATGAACTTAATGATCCCCACTATGGCACTAAAGAAGTGTTGCAATACCAGGTTACAAAGTCACAGTTTAAGGTCTGTCAATTTCTATTAGTAGTGGGTTGGACAGTCTGTTGGTCTGACTCATATGTTTGGGACATTCTTCACATGTTTGATTGAAGATCAAGAGAATCTGGAGGCCAAACCTCTAAAAGACGTTTCTTCCTCTTTAAAGTTCACCTTTGTTTTAATAAAGTTGAACAAAGTGATCACAGAACCCATTTTATAGGGGTAGACTACTTTTCATGTGTTATCTTGTGTTAGGCTCATGTTATAACACCTAAAATACAACTCAACTTTGTTTATATAGCACTTTCAAACTCAACTCACTTGGCCAAAGTCCTTTACACACCATATAAGCTAATCATTTTAAATATAGCACAAGAGAAATGATTAAAGTCAAAACACAAAATGGCAAGTAAAATTGAGAGCAGGTACGTAAAAAAACCCACATTAAAACCACAAAAGCCAACATCTAAAACTGGGTTAATCCAGAGAGTAAAAAATGTGTTTGAAGACAAAATTTAAAAACAGCCTGGTGTAAAGGTGATTTTGTTCCATAGTTTTGGTGCGACTACAGAGATAGAGCAATCAGTCACCTCTCTGCATTCCTGTTTTCTTTGTTTCGTGACTTCTGTCAGTGGCCTAAATAGGTAGTATTGGTGGGTCACTACCCCCATTCTGCCGATGAAATTTTACAGTTTGGAAGTTGTGCTACCATTGCTACTTTGGTCAGTGCATAAAGGCAAATGTACTCGACTTAGTAACCTTGAACCATGTTTGTGAACAATCCCTGTGAGCAAGTCTCACCTACTGTCTCTCCATCCCAAAGATGTCTTCTTTTTTCTTTTTTTTCACACAAGCAATATGTTTAAATACTTCGACAAAAAATTCACAATGTGCTCTGCTTGTATTGATTGTTGTTCAAGGGTATTTGCTGAATATCCTAACCCAGTGCATGACTGGTTCATATCTGAAAGCAAATCAAATAATATAGATAAACAGTTTTAGAACTCGAAGCATTCAGCAGACATATGCAATAAACCATAAATTAAGAACAAATTCTAGTATTAAAAATTCATGTTAGCATGTCATCAAAAAGTTTTTTCTAAACGTCACATTTGATTGATAGGCTAGGTACCAACTCCATGACAAACTGCGTAGCGGATCTATACTGATGTGATGCTTCAAAGAAAACAAAAAAAATGGCTAACCTGAGTGCTGTCATTCAGAGTTAGATTGCTCAAGCTGCCTTCATTTCCCCTTCTTTTGTTTGGGTCTTTGTTAATTAGCTGGAAACAAAATCTATGAGTGAACAAGGCTATGCAGGGGTCTTATAAATTAGGCGTTCTTATCCTTAATTTCCTATTTTTGAATTTGAAAAGGGTGATATCTGTTTGCCTGGCTTCAAAGGGATTTATTGTTAATGTAAGTGTAAGTAAATGTCAGAGTAAGCATTTTTTTTTTTTTTACGCCACGGTCATGAATCTTTATAGAAAAGCTGAATATTAGCAAGCGGCACCTTATAAAAAATTAATTTTATCTTACATGATAGCCATACGTGCAAATTATACTGCAAAATGTATGCCTGACCCATTAAAGGGACCTGGTCACCTATTATTTACCTGACTCCGGCAGATAGATTTCTCTCCGCGTATCCATCTGGAAACCTTCCGTTGAAGTAATTTTGGGAAGGGGCGAAAATACTGGTTTGCTGATTGGCCTATGTTGGTGATAGACGGGCCAAATAAACCAATCAGATTCGTCGTCACTCGTAACAGAGCGACGACGAAAACACAACCACAAGCCAAGCTACTCTTGCTGCTGCAGGTAAAGGCTCGTTAGCTCAGCAAAGAAATACTCTGTAATGCCGATAAAACTTGCTCGATAGCCCCGCTAACGCTAGTTTCATCGGCTGAAGCCGCCATGTTCTTTAGACTGAACTGTTGCGCTTCTCGTTGCGTCACACCTCAACCCGCCTCAAAACCAACGCTGATTGGACGTTCGTTTGGTGAACTGCTCCAAATTTTCCTTAACGGAAAGTAGCCAGACTGATCTGCGAGTGAAACCTTGAAAGCTCGCGAGATCAGGATAGTCTCACGAGGCTAACCTATTATGACCATACAAAGAAAACACACACATAAAAACACATGTTCTTCTTCAAATGAAATAGTATACAACAAGCTCGGCTCCAGCGCTTCTCCTTGTTTACGCATTGTGCGCATGCGCAATACCGTACTTCCGATCACGTGGTCTGGTTATGGTAAATATACATAAAAGCTTGTTGTTGTATTACTTATTTTTCATTAAATAACTCTTCGTCTGTTGGGTATTGTCCGGTGAATATCAGCTCAATCAGCTGATATCAGGACAATAGCTGAAAGAGTCTTTTGAGCGCTGGCATTTTTCTGACAGCAAACTCTGCACACATGTGGAATAAATAAGTGACAACTTCTCCTCAAGTAGAATAATTCATTAACAGAAATAAATGCGCATCCAGGCAACACCATGATATAATGTTTTTTTATCTGAATGAATCATATATTTTGATCAACAAATCCCCTCTGCTAGGATAGTGAAACTTAACTAAAACCTCTAAGCAAAATGAAGATGTTGTTATGGCTTTATTGCAGGGTTGGCACCCTGCTGTGAGGTCTCATATTTCATACGGCTTTAGCGTACACTCTGGTCTTCTGTTCTCTCTGCTGATTTCCCAACATTGTTTACAAACAAATAGAATGAACACAAAGTGTATGAAACAGAAATAAAATATAATAAGCCAACAGGGTGCGACAATTTAATCAGAGAAGCTTTGTATGCAACCAGAGTGAGCAACTGGTGTAGAAATTTGTAAAGTCATTGTACGGGACGAGGCCTCTTTAAGCCTAATTGTTTGATCGCATATGATGGGGTGTTTTAAGCGTTTTATTTTTTTCTAAGGTTCTACCAAAATGGGCATGCAGCAGAGGAATAGTAAGGTTGTCTGCTCGAAATGATTGCTGGCAGTGCAGCTAGCACGTAAAAGGTAAATCACAGAGACAGGTTGCTTTTGAGCAAGACAAAAACATCAGCACAACCTCAATTGGCTCAGAATTGTACTTGCAGCTGTAACTAATCAATATTTTAAAATAAGAAGGAAGACAACAGCAATGTGTCTTTTTTTTTGTTTTGTTTTTATTTGCTAGGGGCTGATTTTTGACATCCGTTTCCAACTGCATCGCCAATGTAGTATTTGCCAACCTCTTCAGCTGTTGGAAATGTCCTAAATAGAAATCCATACATATTTCTCTGTACCTCAATAAAGGCTTTTTTCTGCTGTTCATTAAAAACACTGAAGCCAGTGCAACGTACCAATCTCTGTTTATTCATCATATTTTAGCAAACCAGAGCACTAAAGGGGAACGCACATTGGGAGCATCACTGTTTGTCTCATCAATTAAAGTTTGTCGGTTGACACCTTGTGACACTCATTACACGGATTGTGCTGAAGAGTTTTTGCAGTTTGCTGGTGTTCAGCCTTGGATAGTTTCATCAGAAGCCTCGACACCTCCGGCAGAAAAGGGTCTAGAAAGGTCCGCTGGAGTTGCCAGACTCCCCCCCCCCCCCCCCAACCACCCCCACCCCTCTTCTTTAAGCAACACCTTTTCTGTTTGTTATCTTATCTTTTTTCTCCATTAAAATCTGTCCACAGACTATCGGCATTATTCTCCCCCATCCTTCATGTTTATTTACTCTGAACTCACGTTTGATATTGAGAGGATTCACAAGAGTCTGACATCTGGATGGTCTTAAGCGAAATCTGTTTGTGTGTGGTGTGTTGTGCTTGCCGTCTGACCGGACACCACACACTGTACGGGGAAACCGGTTTTATCTAGGATTTTTTTTTTTGCGTTACGTGCGGTGTCTCTCAGGCTTTGAAAATCAGCCGACTATTTTGAAATCCTGCCGTGTGAAACAGCCTTAAGGAACAAAGACAGATTTTTCACACGAGAAGCGACTTAAGGTTTAACTGAAGCCCTTTGGCCAAGTAATACTTTGATGCACTGGCTGGTCTGACTGCTCCCTAAAGAAACCAGCACAAACTCTCCCAGTACTTCGGTTCTTCTATTCAACCTGGACAGAAAGTGCGCACCTTCAGTTCCCCCTTGCATGAATCACCATTTCACTGATTGAACAAAATTCATGTTTGAACCACTCTCTAGGTGAAAGTCCAATCAGAATCCTCTTACAGTAGGTGGAGTTGTGAACTTCCAGTCCTACGGTTTGGTCCAGTTTTGTTTTTACATCCTTATGAGTTCATATTCTTCTACTTTCATCAAACCACGATGAAGAGCAGAAGGTTTACTGGCTGTCAGATACATCCTGCTCATTTTCAGGTGCTTCTTTATTGAGATTAGGTTTTTCATTTTCTCTATTAGTGGTCAGAAGGTAATGTCTAATTGGTGTGAATCCAGCATTAAGACTGTGTAGCGCAGAATAGAGCATGAGAATAAAAGGATTAGGAGATTAAAAAATGCTCAGGGTCCATTAATGTTTACTCTTAAACACAAGGATCAATTTCTGAATCCTTTTGCACCAAATTTATCTTGTGTAGCTTAAACTCTAGCTGCTTCTCTGCTTTTGTTTGCTTATTCATTCACTCTAATTGTAATTACTTTGGAGCTTTTATTGAAAGACAACTTCAAAATATGCTGATATTCTGATCAAATTTGATTTCCTTGGAAGTCAATTGGAACAAAATCCTTTTTGGTATTGGACCAATGTTACAGATCAAGGTGTATCAGACTGCATTTGCAAGACCTACAGTTTGTTAATACAGCTACAGCTATGGTGCCAGTGAAAAATTACTTTCATTTTCAGGGTTAAATGGTTTTGAAAAATTGAATCAGAAATTCACACAGGGTTAAAATTAAACATATTCGCTCCAATAGTTATATATACCTCTATTTGTATGGATATCTCTAGGCAGGCTGCTAGGAAACCACACACTCTTTGTATCCACCAGCAAGCTGCAGGCATGATTCTGGGTCAATATGGACCATTCTTAATGGAAATAGTACAGTTTAAAACCAACATTTATAAAACAGTTTGACTCTGCATTTCATGCATTTTTATTGTGGGCTAAGATGGGTTATGTGCCAGAGGCTTAAAGTCAGCAAGCTGTATTTTTTCTAAAACCCCGTTTTAATGTGTCTGGGACCATTGTCCTGGTGGAACACTCAGTTCTGTCCAACATTCATCTATCCATCTGTAGATTTGAGGTGAAGTAAGAAGAAAAAAAAACTAGAAGCACTCCTCTTCTATTGTGTTACTCTGCAAAGTACATTTATTACTGGCAACTAAACAGGCCCTCAGCATGATGCTACCACCACTAGGCTTTACAATTCTTACAGTCTTTGGTAACATGCCTTTGACTCATGTAAACATACTTTGTCATGGTGGCCAAGTATGTCAACCTTTGAAATGAACCTTTTCTGTAGAAGGAATTTAGATTGTGGATTAGGGCATCTTAAGTGTTTGAAGGTGCATCTGTCTCGGTTGGTGCAGGGTCAGTTAATGCCAATATAAAACTGAACTCACTACAGACATTGATGCTGGTGTTTCAGCACTTTCCAATTCATGACAGGCATGGATTTACATGCTTCCTGGTTTGTATTAAAACATCCTAACCAGTGGTTAGATGATCATCCCAAAAACACATTTAAATGGGTTTTAGGAATGGACAAATCTGGCTTATGGAATGGCCTTCTCAAAGATCGGCCCCCCTCCTATAGAAACCTTATAGACTACGCCTTTTTAAAAAAGCTGGTCAGTTCTTCAGAAAAGCATGGTCAAATATCCAGACAGGATTAAGCCTCTCCCATTGCAATAAAAGATGCAGTCAAAAAATATACTCACAACACTGAAGATCAACTCACAACAATCAACAATAACAACCGAAATGGCCAAAATAATATCAATTCGACCTTTCACTTGTACACTGCAGTACCTTATATGGTTAACATGCACAGATGTACGTACCACTGCTTAACGAGAATTTAGATTATTAAAAAAAAACTCTTATTCTTTGAGATCTTTCCATTTTTGCTCACATCGCCTTCATTGCATCCCTTCCTGTCTCCGTTTGTCCCCTGGCTCGTGAGTCGTCGCCAGAGCTGGGGGGTCACCTGTGTGGATCTAATGTCAAATCTTCCAGGATTATCAGTAATCTCACAGCAGTAAAATCTGTTTACTGACAGCTGTGCTCCTACTAGCAGTGTTGTCCCTTCCTTTACAAACTCTGCCCTACATACCAGAAAAAGCCAGACTTCTTTCTGACAAAAAAAGGGGGAAAAAAATATTAATTTTCTGCATCAGTGGATTCCAATTTGACGCTGTTTTTCTCCTTTTCTTCAGCTGGGTTTTGTTGTATTTGACTAGCATGTGACGCTGATTTCTTCTCTGAATGATTACGGGGTTAGTGTGAATTTATTGTGAGTAAACAGCAATATTCTCCCAGAGTCATGAATCTCATGGGCTTTCACTTTCAATTCACAAACTCCTCTTTTTGCTGATTTGGGCTCGCAAAGAGTGACTCGCTAATAATTTAGCCATCACTTCTCGCACTTCACTCAGTCGGTAGATGTTCAATCGAACAGAAATGCACTCCTGCATTTGTTTACAATCTCTTTTTTTCCCCCATCTTGAATAAATTGAAGCTGAAATAGAAAATCACTGAGACAAACAAATCCTCGAAGATATTAGTTTTATCGATCCGGCTGTCCTCGCATCTGCAACGTGTAATAATACCAGGGAGTGATTCCATAATATCGCAGTTTT